>NW_027592787.1:0-45423 GCF_964213995.1 Mustelus asterias
CCCCCCTCCCCCTCACCCCCTTCCCCACCTCCTCCCAATCCCTCACCCCCAGTGAGCAATAGATAAATGAAAAAGACTCCCAGGACATAAAATGAATGGTGCATTGCGTAACTCCTTTACAATGAGCACAATAAATGTCTTGTTAGAGATGGAATTGAAAGTTTAAGGATTCTGACTCTGATACCATTGGGAATGTGAATGTATCATCTATGGAATCCAACTTGTCAGAGGGTCAGTGTGGTTTGGAAGGTTCATGTTCTGGAGTTAACTCAAATGCATTTGGCAACGAGGGGGAAAATCCTCGAAGTTGGCAGAGAGGCACTTATTGGTCACTTGCTGAGTCACCCGAGGAGAATAACAGGAGCAGGAAACATTGCTAATCTTCCATCTCCACTTTACCTCCCTGTCCTGTCATCCAATGCCTTCATTCCCAAAGTCCCTGACATCTATCAATCTCAATCTTGAATATACTCAACAAGCCAGCTCTCTGGGTAGAGAGTTCCAGAGATTCAGCACCCTCCGAGTGAAGAAATTTCTCCTTATCTCAGTCCTAAACAATGGACCCCTTATTCTGAGACTGGGACCCCGTGTTCTCGTTTCCTCATTTAGGAGAAATACGACATCTTAGCATCTACCCATCAAACCCAAGAATCTAGTGTGTTTAAATGTATAAAATGACATAGCTTGAAACTCCTCCTTCAGCAGTCCCTTGGAATCAAGGTTGGCTTTGCTTCCAATTCAGGGGGGAGCTACACAATAAATGGCAGAACCATCAGGAACATAGACACACAGAGAGGTCTGGGAGTTCAGGCCCACAGATCCTTAAAGTGGCAGCACAGGTGGAAAAGGTGGTGAAGAAAGCATCTGGCATGCTTGTCTTCATCGGCCGGGGCATCGAGTATAAAAGTTGGCAAATTATGTTACAGTTGTATAAAACGTTGGTTAGGCCACATTTGGAATACTGTGTCCAATTCTGGTCACCACACTACCAGAAGGACCTAGAGGCTTTGGAGAGAGTGCAGAAAAGGTTTCCCAGGATGTTGCCTCTCAAGCTGAGAGGGGCGAAGTATAACTCAGATATCAGAGCGACGTTTTTTACACAGAGGGTGGTGGGGGCCTGGAATGCTCTGCCAAGTAGGGTGGTGGAGGCAGGCACGCTGACATCGTTTAAGACTTACCTGGATAGTCACATGAGCAGCCTGGGAATGGAGGGATACAAACGATTGGTCTAGTTGGACCAAGGAGTGGCACAGGCTTGGAGGGCCGAAGGGCCTGTTTCCTGTGCTGTACTGTTCTTTGTATGGAGGGTATTAGCTATGAAGTGAGATTGAATAAACTGGGATTGTTCTCCCTGGAAAGACAGAGGCTGAGGGGCGACCTGATAGAAGTTTATAAAATTATGAGGGGTGTGGATAGGGTGAACAGTTAGAAGCCTTTTCCCAGGGGCAGAAATGACAATTACAGGGGGCACAAGTTCAAGGTAAGGGGGGAAAGGTTCAGTGGAGATGTGCGGGGGAAGTTTTTTACACAGAGGGTGGTGGGGGCCTGGAATGCGCTGCCCAGTGAGGTGGTTGAGGCAGTTATGTTAGCGACATTTAAGAATTATCTGGATAGACACAAGAACAGATGGGGAATAGAGGGATACTCTGTAGAGTATAAAAGAGGGGTTGCTCTAGATAGGACAACGTGATCGGCGCAGGCTTGGAGGGCCGAAGGGCCTGTTACTGTGCTGTACTGTTCTTTGTTCACTCTGATTTAATGATTTCTGAAACGGGTGATAAGACCAACCCACTGACTCAGCCCTGGGTGCTGCTTGAAGGGTTGGGAGGTTGAGATGTTCAGAGGTTTATGCACTCCTTCCAACGCCTTAACTTCACCTCTGGCCATTCTGGATGGAATCTCTCAATGTGTCGGTGCCTTCCGGAACAAACCTCCATTTTGTTCGGTCAAATGTCTGGGTCTCCCATGAATCAACGGGGATGTTTCAGGTATTGTTTTGAGGACATCCCTAAGGCATTGCTGCTGTCCTCCTGGGAACCTCCTGGCAGGGCTGTGCCCTGGAGCAGAGCTGTGCCTTTGGCAGTTTGGTGTAAGGTTTAAACAGACTGATGGAGAAGACAAACTAACCGGACTGGAGGGACGGAATTGACGCAATGGCTCAAATGCAAGTTTCTCCTTCCTGATTCCTGTTCCTTGATTCTTAGTGAAATGAAGTTTTGGTTGGAGAATCCAGTGTTGCTGTATTTCACATTCAGATAACCAGATCCAGATCTCTCTGTGCATACACAAACCAATATGAGACTGAGTCCGAGGGTCACCAGGTAAGGAGGGCAGATTTCCTTCCCTAAAGGACATTAGTGAACCAGATGGGTTTTTACAACATTCGACAATGGCTTCATGGTCATCAGTTGGTTCTTAATTCCAGATTTTAAAAAATTGAATTCATATTTCACCATCTCCCATTGGCAGGGTTTGAACCCGGGTCCCCAGAGCATTAGCCTGGATCTCTGGATTGCTAGTCCAACGACAACACCACTGTGCCAGTGCCTCTCCTGAAGGTGAAAGCTGGCAAATACATGACGGGCTGAACGAACTCCTTCAATGTCACAGATTTATTCTGTTTCAATGTAACGCATTCACTCTACATGCTAACAAAGACACTATTTTTGAGTAATATGCAATGTAACGATGTAACTTGCATTTATACATTGCCTGTAAAACATCCCATTGATACTTGCCAGGGGTCGAGTTCAAACTTGTTCAAAAGGAAAAGCCTTACGATGGTCTCAATGTAGGAATTAAAATATTGCAGTTATCATCCCCCTTGTTACAACAAACCTGTTCTTAAATCACAGCATTGATTAATCACAACTTCTCCAAACTGTTGACATTCTCTCTTCCACCTTCTTCCATCGGGAAAAAGATACAAAAGTCTGAGGTCACGTACCAACCGACTCAAGAACAGCTTCTTCCCTGCTGCTGTCATCAGACTTTTGAATGACCTTGCATTAAGTTGATCTTTCTCTACACCCCTAGCTATGACTGTAACACTACATTCTGCACCCTCTCCTTTCCTTCTCTATGAACAGTATGCTTTGTCTGTATAGCGTGCAAGAAACAATACTTTTCACTCTATGTTAATACATGTGACAATAATAAATCAAATCAAATCTCCATGTTCTGGTCTCCTGATTAATTCTCTGCAGCTCTGCTCATTCCCCCCTCCCTCCGCCCCCCTCCCAACCCCAACCCCACAAATCACCCACAGCCTCACACAATGGCCATTCTGGCAATAAGCTAATTTTCCACCTCTGATGGGGGTCAAACAGCCCCGAATGCCTTGAGGAATGTCCGTCATGTTAAAAACCTCGGACACAGACCCCAGACTTTCACCTCCCAACAGCCTCTATTTAAAAAACAACTTCAACAGTTAGAAAAAGGACCAGACGGAAGTCCGGGGGACAAAATGGAAACAGAATTCCAGAACTTTGAATGTTTTTGATTAAAAACAGATGGAATTGTTGAAGAGGTGCCAATGATAGAATCTTGATCACCAGGTAGGATAAACTATCCACTGAGGATTCTCAGCGCAATGAATAAACGTGACACCAGAGTAAATAAACAACAAAGCACAAAAGTGGAGTTTTATAAGAATGTGTTTAAAATTAGCCTCTGTAGTAATGGTCCAGCAAGCCATCAACCAGATCTTCTGTCAAACAATCACATCTGACATTCCAGAAAAGGTGTAACTATGGAACCCTGGCCTATCAATAACTTTGGTGAAGAGTCTTTGCTTAGCTTGCGTTGCACTCCACTTCCAATCTCTTGCACATCTCTGATTCCCATCGCTCCACCGTTGGTGGTCTTGCCTTCAGCTGCCTGGACCCTGAGCTCTGGAAATCCCCCCCCTAAACATCTCCACCTCGCTTTCCTTCTTCAAGACACTTCAGAAAATCGACCTCTTTGACCAAGATTTGGGTTGCCAGCACCAATATCATCTTTTGTGGCTCAGTGTCAAATTTAGTTTGATAATGTTACAAAAGGCAAAAATTACAAATACAAGTGGTTGCTGAAAGGGAGTTTGAGGCAAAGATTTAAGAGGAACTTGCATGATGGGAGAACCATAGTGGCATCGAGGGAGTGCCCCTCAGTGACAGAACAATTGCCCATTTCCTCTTTGTTCATCTATTTCTTCACCTTTTGAGATAGAGTGAAGTCTCCTTTAACATCACGATTCTTCTAAAAGACTCCACCTCACCCCTTAAATTCCTGTGAAAGGCCTGGACCCCGTCCACCTTCTCAAGGGCAATAAATGCTGGTCTAGCCAGTAACACCCACATCCCAGAAAGGAACAGAAAGACGTGAATTTTAACACAGGGATGAACAGATACATTTTTAGCAAAGCGCTGAAAGCGAGCTGAAACAGAGAAAGATCATTCCAGGAAAACTAACAAATCATACTCATTTTCAAGAAATGTTTTTTCAGTGAATTGATTAATTCAACTAGGAAAAGGATGAGGTAATGAATCTGAAGCACTATTATAAATTTGTCAATTCACTAAATAGAAGATGTGCTTTGCTCTAAAAAATTATTTGGACTGTGGGAGGAAGCTGGAGAGTTATTTCCCCTGGCTTTGCCCATGGGAATTCAGATGTTGGGCAGAATTTTCCCGTCCTGCCTGCCATGGGAATCATAGCGGGAGGGACACGGACCATGCAAAGGTCCATTAACCTAGGGCAGGATTTTCCAGACTTTGGGCGAGCATGGCCGGAAAATCCCGCCCGTGACGTTGGGAGTCGGAAGTTTGTAAGTTCACAGCAAGGGTTTGGGAGCATTGGATCTGGCGCTGTGAATAGTTTCATCCACCCATTCTCCACTCGGGATACAGCAGCCATGTTCTGCGGTCAGGGGCGTCACAGTGGTTAGCGCTGCTGCCTCACAGCACCAGGGACCCGGGTTCAATTCCCGGCTTGGGTCACTGTCTGTGTGGAGTCGGCACGTTCTCCCCGTGTCTGTGTGGGTTTCCTCCAGGTGCTCCAGTTGTCCCATAGTCCAAAGATGTGTGGGTTAGGTGGATTGGCCGTGATAAATAGCCCCTGTCAGGGGGATTAGCAGAGTAAATACTGGGATAGGGCCAGGCTGGGATTGTTATCGATGCAGGCTCGATTGGCTGAATAACCTCCTTCTAAATTGCAGTGATTCTAAGTCTAAATTGGAGTAACCAATCCCAGTCCATCCTTAGTGAACCCATATTTTTTTAAAAGTTTATTTATTAGTCACAAGTAAGGCTTACATTAACACTGCAATGAAGTTACTGTGAAAATCCCCTCGTCGCCGCACTATGCTGCCTATTCGGGTCAATGCATCTAACCAGCACGTCTTTCAGACTGGGAGGAAACCGGAGCACCCGGAAGAAACCCAAGCAGACATGGGGAGAACGTGCAAACTCCACACAGTCGCCCAAGCCGGAATCAAACCGGGGTCCCTGGCGTTGTGAGACATTAGTGCTAACCACTGTGCCACGTTACTACATAGAACATAGAACAGTACAGCACAGAACAGGCCCTTCGGCCCACGATGTTGTGCCGAGCTTTATCTGAAACCAAGATCAAGCTATCCCACTCCCTATCATCCTGGTGTGCTCCATGTGCCTATCCAATAACCGCTTAAATGTTTCTAAAGTGTCTGACTCCACTATCACTGCAGGCAGTCCATTCCACACCCCAACCACTCTCTGCGTAAAGAACCTACCTCTGATATCCGTCCTGTATCTCCCACCACGAACCCTATAGTTATGCCCCCTTGTAATAGCTCCATCCACCCGAGGAAATAGTCTTTGAACGTTCACTCTATCTATCCCCTTCATCATTTTATACACCTCTATTAAGTCTCCCCTCAGCCTCCTCCGCTCCAGAGAGAACAGCCCTAGCTCCCTCAACCTTTCCTCATATGACCTACCCTCCAAACCAGGCAGCATCCTGGTAAATCTCCTCTGCACTCTTTCCAGCGCTTCCACATCCTTCTTATAGTGAGGTGACCAGAACTGCACACAATATTCCAAATGTGGTCTCACCAAGGTCCTGTACAGTTGCAGCATAACCCCACGGCTCTTAAACTCCAACCCCCTGTTAATAAAAGCTAACACACTATAGGCCTTCTTCACAGCTCTATCCACTTGACTGGCAACCTTTAGAGATCTGTGGATATGGACCCCAAGATCTCTCTGTTCCTCCACAGTCTTCAGAACCCTACCTTTGACCCTGTAATCCACATTTAAATTTGTCCTACCAAAATGAATCACCTCACATTTATCAGGGTTAAGCTCCATTTGCCATTTTTCAGCCCAGCTTTGCATCCTATCTATGTCTCTTTGCAGCCTACAACAGCCCTCCACCTCATCCACTACTCCACCAATCTTGGTGTCATCAGCAAATTTACTGATCCACCCTTCAGCCCCCTCCTCTAAGTCATTAATAAAAATCACAAAGAGCAGAGGACCAAGCACTGATCCCTGCGGCACACCGCTAGCAACCTGCCTCCAATCCGAAAATTTTCCATCGACCACCACCCTCTGTCTTCGGTCAGACAGCCAGTTACCTATCCAATCGGCCAACTTTCCCTCTATCCCACACCTCCTCACTTTCATCATAAGCCGACCATGGGGGACCTTATCAAACGCCTTACTAAAATCCATGTATATGACATCAACTGCCCTACCTTCATCAACACACTTAGTTACCTCCTCAAAAAATTCTATCAAATTTGTGAGGCACGACTTGCCCTTCACGAATCCGTGCTGACTATCTCGGATTAATCCGCATCTTTCTAAATGGTCGTAAATCCCATCCCTAAGGACCCTTTCCATCAATTTACCAACCACCGAAGTAAGACTAACCGGTCTATAATTACCAGGGTCATTTCTATTCCCTTTCTTAAACAGAGGAACAACATTCGCCATTCTCCAGTCCTCTGGCACCATCCCCGTGGACAGCGAGGACCCAAAGATCAACGCCAAAGGCTCTGCAATCTCATCCCTTGCCTCCCACAGAATCCTAGGATACATTTCATCAGGCCCAGGGGACTTATCGACCTTCAGTTTATTCAAAACTGCCAAGACATCCTCCCTCCGAACATCCATTTCCTCCAGCCTATTAGCCTGTAACACCTTCTCTTCCTCAAAAACATGGCCCCTTTCCTTGGTGAACACTGAAGAAAAGTATTCATTCATCACCTCGCCTATCTCTACTGACTCCATACACAAGTTCCCACTACTGTCCTTGACCGGCCCTAACCTCACCCTGGTCATTCTTTTATTCCTCACATAAGAGTAAAAAGCCTTGGGGTTTTCCTTGATCCGACCCGCCAAGGACTTCTCATGTCCCCTCCTAGCTCTCCTAAGCCCCTTTTTCAGCTCATTCCTTGCTAACTTGTAACCCTCAATCGAGCCATCTGAACCTTGTTTCCTCATCCCTACATAAGCTTCCCTCTTCCTTTTCACAAGACATTCCACCTCTTTTGTGAACCATGGTTCCCTCACTCGGCCATTTCCTCCCTGCCTGACAGGAACATACCTATCAAGGACATCCAGTATTTGTTCCTTGAAAAAGTTCCACTTTTCATTAGTTCCTTTCTCTGACAGTTTCTGTTCCCAACTTATGCCCCCTAATTCTTGCCTAATCGCATCATAATTACCCCTCCCCCAATTGTAAACCTTGCCCTGCCGTACGGCCCTATCCCTCTCCATTGCAATAACAAAAGACACCGAATTGTGGTCACTATCTCCAAATTGCTCTCCCACAACCAAATCTAACACTTGGCCCGGTTCATTTCCCAGTACCAAATCCAATGTGGCCTCACCTCTAGTCGGCCCATCCACATATTGTGTCAGGAAACCCTCCCGCACACACTGCACAAAAACTGCCCCATCCAAACTATTTGACCTACAAAGGTTCCAATCAATATTTGGAAAGTTAAAGTCCCCCATGACAACTACCCTGTGACCCCCACACATATCCATAATCTGCTTAGCAATTTCTTCCTCCACATCTCTATTACTATTTGGGGGCCTATAGTAAACTCCTAGCAACGTGACCGCTCCTTTCCTATTTCTAACTTCAGCCCATATTACCTCAGTGTGCAGATCCCCCACGAAGTGCCTTTCCGCAGCCGTTAAACTATCCTTGATTAACAATGCCACTCCTCCACCTCTTTTACCAGCTTCCCTACACTTAGTGAAACATCTATACCCCGGAACGTCCAACAACCATTCCTGTCCTTGTTCTACCCACGTCTCCGTAATGGCCACAACATCGTAGTCCCAAGTACCAATCCACGCCCCAAGTTCATCTACCTTGTTCCGGATGCTCCTTGCATTGAAGTAGACACACTTCAACCCACCTTCCTGTCTACCAGTACCCACCCTTGACCCTGATACCTTCCCCAATACCTCACCACCCTCACTGACTTCTGGACTACAACTCCCTTTCCCACTCCCCTGACAAATTAGTTTAAACCCCCCTGAAGAGCCGTAACAAATTTCCCTCCGAGGATATTGGTGCCCCTCTGGTTCAGGTGCACCCCGTCCTGTTTGTACAGGTCCCACCTTCCCCAGAACATGTTCCAATTATCCACGTATCTGAAACCCTCCCTCCTACACCATCCCTGCAACCACATGTTTAACTGCACTCTCTCCCTGTTCCTCAACTCGCTATCAGGTGGTACCGGCAACGTACCAGAGATGACCACATGTTTCGTCTTGGCTCTCAGCTTCCAGCCCAGCTCCAGAAATTCCTGCTTTAAATCCCCGTCCCTTCTCTTACCTATGTCATTGGTACCAATGTGCACCACGACTTGTGACTGTTTCCCCTCCCCCTTCAGAATCTGGAAAACACGGTCTGAGACATCACGGACCTTGGCATCCGGTAGGCAACATACCATCCGTGAGTCTCTTTTGCTGCCACAGAACCTCCTATCTATCCCTCTAACTAACGAGTCCCCAATAACTATCGCCCTCCCGCTCTCCCCCTTACCCTCCCGAGCCGCAGAGACGGACACAGTGCTGGAGATCCTCTCACTGCGGCTCCCCACTGGTATGTCATCCCCCTCAACCGTATCCAAAGCGGAATACTTGTTGCTAAGGGGAACGACCACCGGGGATCCCTGCACGGACTGCTTCCTCCCAGCCCCTCTCACCGTCACCCATCTGTTTTCAATCCTCGGAGTAACTGTATTCCTAAAGCTTGTGTCTATGGCCATCTCTGCGTCCCTGATGATCCTAAGTTCATCCAACTCCAGCTCCAGTTCCCTAACACGGTTTTGGAGGAGCTGCAGATGGGTGCACTTCCCACAGGTGTAATCAGTAGGGACACTGTCGTCGTCCCTCACCTCAAACATAGTGCAAGAGGAACATAGCACTGCCTGCACACCCATCCCCTCTCGATACCTTGCCAGTACCAGGTAGAAAGTGCAAAAATGAATTCAACTCACCCCTGCTTGCCCTTTCAGCCTAAGCCCTGTGAGCCAAAGTCTTATAGCTCACACTCTGCTTCCCACACACTCCACTGCCCGCTCCCGACGCTGCCCGCTGTATACTGCAGCCTACCTTTTATACTTCACGCGCTTAAAAAACCCTTCCCAGACTCCTTTGCTGCCCACTTCTAGTTTTCACTTTAAACTGTATCGCTTCCTGCGTTTATCACATCAGGGAGATGCCCAGGACTACACAAATCTGACAAATCTCGTCCTTCTGCACTGTCGGGATGTGATATGATCCTGAACTGTCGGGATTCTGTGACTGTCCTGTCAGGATGTGACCCTGCCCTGCTGGGATTCTGTGACCTTGCCCTGCTGGGATTCTGTGACCCTGCCCTGCTGGGATTCTGTGACCCTGCCCTGTCGGGATTCTGTGACCCTGCCCTGTCGGGATTCTGTGACCCTGCCCTGCTGGGATTCTGTGACCCTGCCCTGCTGGGATTCTGTGACCCTGTCCTATCGGGATTCTGTGACCCTGCCCTGTCGGGATTCTGTGACCTGTCGGGATTCTGTGACCCTGCCCTGTCGGGATTCTGTGACCTGTCGGGATTCTGTGAAATGTACAAATTCATCACTCCTTTGGTTTAGGCAACAACACAGGATGAAGTACAACGTGTCGCCTGCAGGTCGTGACCACATAACAACCCACACCTTTTCACACCTGCGGCTGAACAAGTTCTCCCAACTCGCCACCCAAGACATTCTGAACGTCAAGATTCCTCTCGTTTATTGAGATCTGATCCACTATGGTACATCGATAAGATACGAGATGGAGCAGAATTATGATCTGGTCAGGTCACAATGCTGTTTTGATATGATGTATTTGTATTTACACAGTACATTTGAAAAGCAATGGCTACATCATGGTCATACACATTAGAAACAATAAAAAAAATAGAAGAACTAAAATGTACATCATACACTTGATATATCTTTACACAGGTAAAAATGCTTATTGTAAAAAAACTAATCAATACAACAGGGTTTTTTAGTATACAAGAAACAGTGCAGGCACTTTCTTTTCAATCATTAAGGTGTGCTTGGTTGAAGACTGTGCACCAACAGCTTTTGGTTAACTTTCTTACCACAGATACAAAAATAAATTTGATTTGTCTCCCCCCCTCACCCCTGTGTCAGACCACGATCTTTTTGTATTGGAGAGCTGTTTGGGAGAAATCCCAACTCTCGTCCACATCAGTGTGGGTGATAGATGAGATGTACAAGAGGAGCCCCCTTGAGCTCAGCTCCCTGTTCATCTTAGAGTTCTCACCTCAGTTTACAAATTTACAGTCTATGTGTGGGAAGAGTTGCCTATTAAAAATAATGTTAAAGTGGACAATGACGGGCGCCTCAGCGGAAACAGATTCCGAGGCTCCGTCGACCCACCTTGTACCACTGAGCTGCTGGATTACTGCAGGTCTCCAAAAGGATTAGTGTCGATTTAAGCCTGTACTGTGTGCTTTGTGTTCCAATGTAGTCAAGACCTCACAGTGATCTTAATGGAAGTAAAACCACAAACTGAAAATCTCCCGTGTGCATTCAATGCTGGGTTAATGTTCCACCTGCATTCGGAAACATATCCAGCTGTGAACTTGGGCCACTGTTAAAACGCGTTTCACATCACGGTGTTGGTGGATTAATGTGCAGTTAATTTCATACATTTCACTTGCACCCCACACACAGAAAATCCAACATCAGTTCTGCCAAAAAACATCAAAAATTAACAGTAGAACTTGTAGATTTTTTAAAAAATAAGTCGGTGTTGCATACGTATTGGAAGCTTCAATGATTAAAAACGCAGACAGCTCGAGTGGTGGAAAGCAACGAGCAATGCTCTTGCGGCACAGTGGGTTAGCACCGCTGCCTCACAGCGCCAGGGACCCGGGTTCAATTCCAGCCTCGGGTCACTGTCTATGTGGAGTTTGCACATTCTCCCCGTGTCTGCGTGGGTTTCCTCCGGGTGCTCCGGTTTCTTCCCACAGTCCAAAGATGTGCAGGTTAGTTGGATTGGCCTTGATAAACTGCCCCTTAGTGTCCAAAGATGTACAGGTTAGGTGGATTAGCCATGGTAAATGCGCAGAGTTGCGGGGATAGGGAGAGGCTGGGCAAGATGCTCTTTCCGAGAGTTGGTGCAGACTGGATGGGCTGAATGGCCTCTTTCTGCAGTGTGGGGATTCTATGTGTTCTATTAGCTGGGCAGGGCAGGAAACCCAATGCGCAGCTCACATGTTATTGGTCAGGAATATGTGACTGATCGGATTGTGTAAGGAAGGGGGAGATGGAGGACATGCACTGGCAGTAGATAGTAAGGAAGAGTTTGTCAGTTCCCACAGACCATTTCCCTAGCTGCCTTGAAACAGAAGATCAGATTGTACAATGCTGAGGTGTTAAAACTGCCGCTTCCCAAATAAATTAAAACAAGAATGGCTATTCTCTGTGCTGTTAGAAAAATATTCTTTCAAAGCCGAAGCTTTCTAATTGAGGGTTTTGTTCTTTCCCCTTAATGACCTGAGCTAATAAGATTCCAAAGGGAAATCCCTCCTCCCCACCCCACTATATAGCCAGTGTGACCCTTCAGAAGCTACACATCAGTAAGGCCTCAATGATCCTTATTCTCTAGGACACTTTGTGCTTTTTTTCGTTAAAAAACAAAAATAAAACTAACTTGGATCTGCCAAACTTGACTCGGCGAGTTCGCTCTACATTTCTGCAAAAAACAGTGGAAAGCCGGAATTCTGGCCTCATGCAAAGCTGACACAGCACGTGTGACCAGGCCTTACACCCCCCCCCCCCCCCCACCCCACCCCTCCCCTTCCAGGTCCACTCAATGACTTCCGTTACGGCAAAGGCAAAACAGTGTGTGAAAACCGCTCCCTGCGGCTCACCGCATCGCCAAAGCTGGAAAACCGGTAACAGGTCAGCACACCAGGTTTGTGACAGCGGGCAGCATGAACGTTGAGAGTTGTCGGAACGGACGAGCCCCGTTCTTCACTCACCCTGTCTAATGTAGTGAATTAACCCTGCGCCCTCTCACTGCACTGGCCAGGCCGCTGTGTAAGGAGGGAACAGGCAGTTAGCAGTTGGGTTCGATAGTGTAATCTGTAATGTTAGTGTATTGACAAGTTTAGAAAAAAAATGAGAACTCGCTTCGAGGATCCCAAATAAATAGAAAAGCATTTCTGTTTCTTCATCTTTTTAAAAATCCCCAATGATTTCACGTTGAAATCAGTTTTAAATGTACACTGTTGTAGTACTTAACCCCTCTCAAACAAAATGGGGTAATCGTGACACCTTTCCCGACTCGCTAACTGCTGAAGATTGAAGGGTTAGTCAGAACCAAGTTCATTATTTATAACTCAAACAGAGCGATGCCCATCATTACAGGTGAAGCAAGTTAAGAGTCAGAGTGTCTGCTCAGAAGATATTAGTTGCAATTAACCAACAGCATTACTGGCAATGCTGTGCTGTGGCATATACACTTTTAACAAAATAAAGGTAATATAGGATACCGGACTACAGGTTAAGTGTCTCAGGTGATTAAGCAGGAACCATTCATGCCCTCTCCTTACTTCGTGCTACATCCTGTCGGCCAGCTAGGACAATGCCACCTCGCAGTCAGAGAGATACCTCCCACCCCCTCGGACATGGCTTTCCAAACCACCACACAATATAACTCCATCTCAAACTTCTTACATTTTAAAAACATGATAAACATGGGACATTGTTTTTAATATATATATACGATATATATATTCATAGAAAAGTCTAGTTGTTACAGTTAGTTGCATGTAATGTTTGTAGAATGGGTACAGCCTCAGTGCTTTGGATTGTACAGGACTCCCAGCTTGCTAGATGAGTGATATTCCAGAGTGTGTTTGGTGATAGTAACTACTGCATCAAACTGTGGGCAGAATGCGTCAGCCCCAAGTGTGCTTCATTCACTGATGTTCTAAAAGGAAAGATGTGGTACAAGTCACCCGACTGCTTTGTGTTTGCCCCCGCAGCACCTGCACATCACCCCGCAGTTGTAGCATGCTCGTAGGGGCAGATAACAGCACATACAGGGTGCAATAAACGATAAGGCTATCAGAGCTAGCCAACGGAGGCAGAACTTATCATCGCTGGTATTGCACGAACAAGGGTCTGAGTAATCTCCTTCAGGGTCAGACATGCAGTGGTAGAGCATGCTGTCTGCGCACCACATACAACTGACTCGCCGGATACAGGTTCGGATGGGATCCGGAGCATCCTGGCACTGTCCCCGACCGTTCTCCTCGTGGTTGAACATGTCCCTGCAGTACACGCACCGCGACCGCTCGCCGTCATCTATCCTGCGCCGGAGTTCGATTTCACCGGCAAAGGCTGGGTTTTCACCACTCCGCCTTTCAAATCTTTACACAGCCCCACGTCCGCATTCTCCACGTAAGGGTAATTGTAGTCATGCTTTGAGGCATCGCTTTTGTCAAAGTGTACGTAGGAATCCAATTCGCCATGCTGGTTATATTTGGGACGCACTGCAGCATATCTGTAATCTTCGTATCTCTCTCTTAACCACGCTTTCTCCCGAGGATTAATACGAACAACCTCCTCTTCATCATCCCGAAAACTAACATGACGTGGCTTCTGTATGGACTAAAAAAACAGATATTAATGCTTTGATTCAAAGAGGATTCATTTCTCATAAAAAGCTTCAAAATTCAGGCGATAGGAACAAACATTTCAAATATCAATATTTTAATAAGTTACAACGAATAATCACTTTCAGCAAACATGTTCTAATTCCTTTGAAACTGCCCCAATTCACACGCTTAAACTGATCACAATGTGACGTTCTGGGTGGGGAGTTATCAGACTCTCAGGGTCACACGACAGGCAGAACCCGACACAACTCCGAAACAAAACTTGTCTTTCCCCAAGCTGATAGGGAGGGAAGGGGTAAGGAAGAGGGCCCAAGGGGAGAGGAGGGGGGGAGACCCCTCCCCCGAGGGGAGAGGAGGGGGGGAGAGACCCCTCCCCGAGGGGAGAGGAGGGGGGGAGACCCTTCCCCGAGGGGAGAGGGGGAGGGGGAGGGGAGGGGGGAGACCCCTCCCCTGAGGGGAGAGGGTGGGGGGGGGGAGGGGAGAGACCCCTCCCCAGAAGGGAGAGGGAGGGGAGGGGGAGACCCCTCCCCCGAGGGGAGGGGGAGGGGAGGGGGGAGACCCCTCCCCCGAGGGGAGAGGGAGGGGGAGAGACCCCTCCCCCGAGGGGAGAGGAGGGGGGAGAGACCCCTCCCCGAGGGGAGAGGAGGGGGGGAGAGACCCCTCCCCCGAGGGGAGAGGAGGGGGGGAGAGACCCCTCCCCCGAGGGGAGAGGAGGGGGGGAGAGACCCCTCCCCCGAGGGGAGAGGAGGGGGGGAGAGACCCCTCCCCCGAGGGGAGAGGAGGGGGGAGAGACCCCTCCCCCGAGGGGAGAGGAGGGGGGAGAGACCCCTCCCCCGAGGGGAGAGGAGGGGGGAGAGACCCCTCCCCCGAGGGGAGAGGAGGGGGGGAGACCCTTCCCCGAGGGGAGAGGGGGAGGGGATGGGGGAGACCCCTCCCCTGAGGGGAGAGGGTGGGGGGGGGGGGGGGGGGGAGGGGAGAGGGTGGGGGGGGGGAGGGGGGAGGGGAGAGACCCCTCCCCCGAGGGGAGAGGGAGGAGAGGGGGGGAGAGACCCCTCCCCCGAGGGGAGAGGGAGGAGAGGGGGGAGAGACCCCTCCCCCGAGGGGAGAGGGGGGGGGGGGGGAGAGAGAGACTCCTCCCCCGAGGGGAGAGGGGGGGGGGGGAGAGAGACTCCTCCCCCGAGGGGAGAGGGGGGGGGAGACCCCTCCTCCGAGGGAGAGAGGGGAACCCCCCTCCCCGAGGGGAGAGGGGGGTTGGGGAGACCCCTCCCTCGAAGGGAGGAGGGGGAGACCCCCCCCCCCCGAGGGAGGAGGAGGGGTGGAGCCCCCAACCTCCTCCCCCCCCCACCCCGAGGGAAGGAGGCATGAGGGGGTATGAGAGAGGATGCAAAGGGCTAGAATGTGGGCAGGGGGAGGTGAATAAGGTGTGGAGGAGGAATGGACACGGCCGAGGGGGGTTTGGTGAATGTGGCAGGGGTAGAACATGGGAGCCTGGTTCTGAAATCCCCCAGTTTGCAAATTTGTAGTGACTCGGATTCGAGCCATGTTCATTAACAGTGAACGTACAAGCGCTTCCTTTCACCTCACTTTGTAATCAATTCAAATGCATCATCACTGATACATTTCTAATGGAAATTTAATTGGGTAAAAGTTTTTCAAGGAAAAATTGTACAACTGATGAACTAAAGCATCTCACATCACCCACAACACACACTCAAATCATATCCGCTCCTTCCTGTTTGAGTTTCTTCTTGAAGTGGAGTGGGTTACATTGAAACAAAGTTAAATTTAGTATACCATATATATATATATATATATATATATAAAAAATATAGTGTCAAAAAATCTGCTTCTAATTCAAGTTTAGTTCACCTTTGAAGTCAAAATGTGGTTGTATTAAATTTCAGTTCAAGGCATACCTTGATGGGTCAATTATACAGAGATATGTAACCACATTCCAATCAGTAATGTCTGCTCGCCACTTCAGGTATCCGCTCTTGGGAATGCCACACACTATGATGCAGCATACCGCACAGTTCAAAATGCAAAACTAGGGAAGAAAATCCCAACCACGGGATCAATCCCTGGTGTCACTGAGCATCTCCGATACGACCATTGCCACAGTGGTTGGCACTGCTGCCTCACAGCACCAGGGGCCCGGGTTCAATTCCCGGCTTAGAACATAGAACATAGAAAGCCACAGCACAAACAGGCCCTTCGGCCCACAAGTTGCGCTGATCATATCCCTACCTCTAGGCCTATCTATAGCCCTCAATCCCATTAAATCCCATGTACTCATCCAGAAGTCTCTTAAAAGACCCCAACGAGTTTGCCTCCACCACCACCGACGTCAGCCGATTCCACTCACCCACCACCCTCTGAGTGAAAAACTTACCCCTGACATCTCCTCTGTACCTACCCCCCAGCACCTTAAACCTGTGTCCTCTCGTAGCAACCATTTCAGCCCTTGGAAATAGCCTCAGAGTCTACCCTATCCAGACCTCTCAACATCTTGGGTGACTGTCTGTGTGGAGTTTGCACATTCTCCCCGAGTCTGCAAGGTGAGATTTCTGTCCAAGAGCAGATGGAGTCTTGCCTGCAATCAACCAGAGCTCAATTGTGGCCCTGTTGGAGTGGGCAGGGATGTGTTTCCCGACATCTCTCAGGATGATGGGCACCAAGCATTTGCCAGCCTGAAAATTCCGGCCTGGGTAAACACACACGCCCTTCTTGAAATACTTCTTGAAACCTCTGCTGCAGTTTGTACAAAATAGAACAAGCTAATAGTAAGCACTTCACATAGATGGGACTAAATTTAGAGTTTGCAGAAAATTGAGATGTGTGTTTAAATATTCTCATTTCAACACTTTGGGTGGAAGGACAGTTCAGTATTTTACGATGTGGAGATGCCGGCGTTGGACTGGGGTGGGCACAGTAAGAAGTCTCACAATACCAGGTTAAAGTCCAACAGGTTTATTTGGTAGCACGAGCTTTCGGAGCACTGCTCCAGAGAGTGACTCACCTGAGGAAGGAGCAGCGCTCCGAAAGCTTGTGGTTCCAAATAAACCTGTTGGACTTTAAGCTGGTGTTGTGAGACCTCTTACTGTGTTTTACATTCAAGGAAAATAGTTCGAACTACTTCTCTCTCGAACCCAAATTCCACCTCCCATTATAATGACCTTGGAGTGAGAAAACTCCGAGAATCATGCAGCCATTCGGCGCACTGTGTCTGTGATGGCTCTTTCATTAGTCCCAACCCTGATTCCATTCCACAATCACTGCACTGGCTGTACCGCTCTGTGGGATGTCCAGAGACTGTGTGAGGCGCTATATAAATGCAAATTCTCCTTCCTCTCATCACACTCCAAATCTTTCCTTTTCCAATTATTTATCCAATGTCTTTTTGAGAGTTCCGATTGAATCTTTTTCTGTTGCCCCTTCAGGCAGCACCTTCCAGATCACAACAACCCACCGTCTAAAAATAAATTCTCACTTTCCCATTATCATGGACTTTGTGAAAATGAGTGGCTTCTATTTTGGAGACAGTGTTTCGAGCTGACTACACGTTTGTGTGCGCGGGATCAGAGAACTGATGGCATTATTGACACACAAACATCAAGTCCAAGGGTTGAAGGACGCCTGTTTGCCAGTTCAGCGTTCCGGACTACAGACTGCTTATCTGGGGAAAATATCTTCTGAATTATAAAGAAACGCCTTTTGTTTATAACTCACTGAGGAAGAATAAAGGCAAAACAAAATCAAAAGTTTTTTTATTCATGAGTGTCACAAGTAGGCTTACATTAACACTGCAATGAAGTTATTGCGAAAATCCCCTAGTCGTCACACTCCGGCACCTGTTCGGGTACACTGAGGGAGAATTTAGCACGGCCAATGCACCTAACCAGCACGTCTTTCAGACTGTGGGAGGAAACCAGAGCACCCGGAGGAAACCCACGCAGACATGGGGAGAACGTGCAGATTCCGCACAGACAGTGACCCAAGCCGGGAATAGAACCCGGGATCCTGGCGCTGTGAGGCAGCAGTGCTGACCACTCTGCCACCCCAGAGGACAGAAAGGGCATGGTAAGCAGGCATATAGCAGGAGTGGAGGGGGGTCTGCCTTATTTTAAATATTATCTTCTGGTCGACTATTCGCATTCTGTGTCTGGCTGACAGTCTTTTCAAGGTGCCTCAGACAATCTCAATCGGGCCCCAATCGGACCCGGGACATGCCGCTACTCCTCCAAACCGCTGGAAGAGTAAGACATCTTTTTTTTTGCAGCGCATTATGTTGGGATTTTCCCCTCACTCTCAATGGGAACGGGCATCAGAAAAATCTCCACAGCCACAGCCAACACCCGGCAGCTATTGGCGAGATAATAGCGACATGCAGCCCTCACCTGGTCTAGACGGTAGTGCTCAGGACTGTAGCGGTCGTGCACACGTCCCAAAGCGCAGAGAGGCTGGTGAGGGTCGCTGATTGGAGCATTGAGCACTCGGACCGCCTGCTCCTTCCTGTTGGACGAGTTTGAAGAACTATCCGTGGCAGCCTTTGGAAGAAAATGAGGAGAGAGCTCGTCAGCACAAAAGAACTAGTAAGGACGCAGCCCCGAGAGCAAACTTCCCATCTGCCCCACAACAAATACATCAAAATAAACCCAGCTGTGTTAGAGTGAGGTTGAAGATGCAATAGCTGACAGTTAACAACTGGCTGTTGTGTTGGATTGAGAGTCACATTCCCAAAATAACGTGTCACGGCCTAACTGAAGCTGGGAGTATATCAGTTGATTTAACTCTGCACTCTGAAACACAGCCTCCCGCTGCTCTCCTGACTGCCTGAACTCCCATTTCCACTAAGTGACCACCAGACCTGTTTGGGTTTTGGACAGAGTGTTTCAGAGCTCAAGCATTCGCACAGAAAACAGGGACAAAAACAAAACATCTCCCAGCCAATAATGACCAGAAATCAGAGTTTAAAGAATGATGGGGGACTGTCGTTCCAAACGGACTACGTACAGATTGGCTCCTTCGCTTCCTCAGGGTGGCCTCAGGAGTGAGTGACGGTCCCTTCTTTCAATGCGCAAATTGGGTCAACATCTTGCCGTCATTGCCACAAAATACCAGAACCGCGGTTGAGTCAAAAACTCCTCACTGTTTTCCAATGAAAGCATTTGGTAATAAATATTCCCAGAATCACAGGCCAGGCAGGATCAGGAGAGGGAAACCGAGTTAGTGATCCCGGTGAACTATCTGCCCGGTGAGTTTACAGCACTTTCCCCCCCTTTTTTAATTTCTGAATTCCAGCGTCTGCAGGATTTTGCTTTTGTACGAAATCTTTCCTTCCCACAACAAAGTGGTGCTGCCCCCACCCCCCCAACCGCTGCTTCCACCCCCCCCCCCCCCCCCCCACACACACACACACACACACACACTTCCATCAACGTTTCAGACACATGTTGTCTCTCTGGTTAGGGATTTTCTTTCTCCCTCAGTTTTGATATCAGGGCAGTGACATCCTGCTCACTGCGATCTGCTTTAATACAACCTCACCCCCCCCCCCACCCACCCCCAAACCCTCCCGACCCACTCCACCCTCCAGAGGGAGTGGGTCAATCGATGACAGGTCGGTAAATCACTGATAATAGTGTTGTACACATGAGGTTTTGCTGTATAAAGCAGAGCAGCTGTTACCGTGGGTAACAAAGAGAGAGAGGGAGTTGCAATAACTGGGAAACCAGCAATGCAAATTTTTTTTTTTTCAAAACAGGATGTGAATGCATTCCAGTAATACATAATTACAGCTGCCTGGGTAACCATAGCGACCGGCTTTGAAGTGGAATGCTAAATTTGGGCCTACACATTGTGCTGAGAGTGAGAATGAGACAGCCTGTGCAGCTCAGGAAGCCGTGCTGTAGGAAGTCACAACACGAGATAAACACGTTCCCTCTTGCACATGGGGCCAGCGTGGAGTAACGGCGGCAATTTTACACTCAGCTGATTAGGATAGTCACGAATGATGGAGACCGCGTCCTTCCTGTTTGTGAATCAGGCATCCAGGTCATTTTCTATTCCACGTTCTGTTCTGGGTGAGCACAGTCTCTCGCTGGAGACACTTTGGTTCTCCATTTAGTACCTGCGATATGCCATGGTTTGAGGGTGCGCAGTTTCAAGGTTGCCTCTGAGCCTTGGGGAAAGTCACAGTCAGGGAGTTGACTCTGTCACTGGCTGCCTGAAGGTGACTGCTCGTTTTGCCAAGTTGGGGCTGCCTGCAAGTTTTTGCAACACTGCGCGTTGCTTGTGTGGCCACTGAGGGGCATCAATGCGAGTACTGATCTCCGTGGCAATCAGTTATTGAGGAACCACGTGCTAACTCTGTCACCCAAATGGACACATTGGTGTTACGCATTTGTCATTTTGCGACATATCTTAAGATGTCTGATTCATCACAGAACAATGCATAATGATCCTAGTTCTAAATCCAAACAGGTTTATTTACAGAACTGTAAAACATCTCAGAACTTACAGGATATTGTATATACATGTGGTTTGAGCCCAAACTCTGATCTTTCTAGAACACCATGCCAGTACTTAATTCACTAGCTCCACCCACAAACTTGAGCAATCAAGCAGTTACTAGGATAGTTAAAGTAAAGTTACAAGACTAACATAATCAATCACACATCAATCAAACCATTGAACACTGCCACCAATTCAGCATTGCTCACTACAGGTGTAATGTTGTGAGGCGAGACATGATCCTGGAGTCTCAGCATTCTTACCTTGCATTAAGTTGATCTTTCTCTACACCCTAGCTATGACTGTAACACTGCATTCTGCACTCTCTTGTTTCCTTCTCTATGAACGGTATGTTTTGTCTGTATAGCGTGCAGGAAACAATACTTTTCACTATGTTGATACATGTGACAATAATAAATCAAATCAAAAAGCATCAGTCCTTTAATTCAGACTGTGTCTGAAGCCAATGCTTATACAAAGGTTACACTTGTCTTGCACTGTGATCAACTGGGATCCATTTACTCTAGAGGGATCTGTGACTCAACGAGAGGACAGATTATCTGGAGGATAGTGATAGAAGCTTCCAGAGTGTGAGGATTATCCACGGTGTGGGGGTAGCTCCACCAGCTATTGAACATTGCTTGGGACCCAGTTGGTAAATACAACGCGCCCATCAGTGCTGATGGCAGGGGCATCCCGATTTTCTGATCTCATTGGCTGTTGAAGTTGATGATGGATCTCTGACGCGCTCTCGTGCTCTTTCCCAGTTTGGGGGGGGTGGGAGTGGAGATGGACCAATGAGGTCGGATATTCCACCAGAACACAGGCTCCAGGATGTCAGTCGCAGAGTCAGGGACAGAGTGACGGGGGTGAACGAAACGCAGACCTTCAATAAACTCAACCCGAATCGTCTGCCTGAGAACAGAAACTCTTACAATAACCCTTGCAATGTGTCAGCTTTCTGATTGGCTGTGTCAAAGCAGATCCTGGGTGGATCTTGTTGAGTGGGGGCTGCATTCCTTCTGGGGGAGGGGGGGGGGGGGAGAAGAGGCGGCGGGGGGAGGGGGTTGATGAGCTCCTTTGAGATTCTCTTTACTGTGATGCAGTATCCCTTTAAGGAACCGCATTTCAATTTGCTGATTTGGTTTTATCTGGTTAACCGCAGCGCTGCCTGGGATTGATCACAGGTACAGACTGAGCGCAGAATTGCTCCCAAATTGAAATCCAGCCGGGAGATCGATACATCTGCAATCCATCACAGGATAGTTTAGCTTTGTCAAATTGTTTTTAGTTTGGAGTCAGCACCCCATGGTGGACTGAGGGAATGATTTGATGCACTATGACCGGCAGTATAGAAAATGAGAAACTCATGGTTCACCTATCAGAGCAGAGGCTGCGGCAGCGATAATGTCACTGGATTCATGAATCAGAGGCCTAGGCTTCTGCCTTGTGGACAGGCGTTCAAATCCTGTCAGGATGGAATTTGAGTTCACTCAATAAACCTGGAATTATAAAGTTATTAAACTATCCTTGAATTTTATCAAAACCCATCTGGTTCACTAATGTCCCTTTAGGGACGGATATCTGCTGTCCTTACCCGGTCTGGCCTACAGTTGACTCCAGACCCACAGCAATGACTTTAACTGCCCTCCGAAATGGCCTAGCAAGCCACTCAGCTTGGGGGCAATTAGGGACGGGCAAGAAATACTGGCCCAGCCAGCGACGCCCACATCCCATGAAAGAATAAAAAACAGGAACCTGCAGGAGGTCGCAGACACGAAGGGCGGCACAGTGGCACAGTGGTTAGTACTGCTGTCTCACAGCGCCAGGGACCTGGGTTCGATTCCCAGCTTGGGTCACTGTCTGTGTGGAGTCTGCACATATGGCTCGTGTCTGCGTGGGTTTCCTCCGGGTGCTCCGGTTTCTTCCCACAGTCCAAAAGACGTGCTGGTTAGGTGCATTGGCCATGCTAAATTCTCCCTCAGTGTACCCGAACAGGCGCCGGTGCATGACAACTACAAAGAGAACTAAGAACAATACAGAACAGGAACAGGCCCTTCGGCCCACCAAATCTGCCAAATGCCTCTCTAATCCAATATTCTTGCCTCTACATGGTCCATATCCCTCTATTCTCTGTCCATTCATGTATCTATCCAGATGCCTCTTGAATGTTGTTATAGAATCTGCTCCCACCACCTCCTCCGGCAGCGCGTTCCAGACATTCACCACCCTCTGTGTGAAAGACTTGCCCCTTACATCTCTTTTAAACTTTCCTCCTCTCTCTTTCAACCCATGCCCCTGAATAATTGAACCTTCGACCCTGGGAAAAAGACTCTGACTATCAACTCTATCCAAGCCTGTCATAATCTTGTAAACCTCTATCAGGATTCCCCCCCCCTCATCCTCCAACGCTCCAATGAAAACAATCCAAGTTTGTTCAACCTTTCTTCATAGTCCATTATCCTCCAAACCAGGCAACATCCTGGTAAATCTCTTTTGCACCCTTGCCAATGCATTAACATCCTTCTGGTAGTGTAGCGACCAGAATTGTACACAATACTATAAACGTGGCCTAACCAAAGTCTTATACAGCTGCAACATGATTTTCCAATTCCTATACTCAACACTCCGACCGATGAAGACCAGCATGCCTTACATCTTCTTGACCACCTTGTCCACCTGAGTTGCCACCTCAGGGAACTGTGGATCTGCACACTTAGATCCCTCCGTTTGCTAATATTTCTAAGGGCTCTGCCATTTACTGTATACTTTCCTTCTGCACATTTGTCCGGGTTAAATTCCATCTGCCATCTTTCGGCCCAGGTCTCCAGCTGATTTATATCCTGTTGTATCCTCTGACAATCCTCCTCAATTTCCGCTACTCCCCCAATTTTTGTATCATCTGCAAATTTACTAATCAGACCACCTATATTTTCCTCCAAATCATTTATAAATATTACAAACAATAGGGGCCCCAGCACTGACCCCTGTGGAACACGGCTTGTCACAGACCTCCAGTTAGAAAAGTACCCTTCCACTCTCTGTTTCTATGCCCAAGCGTATCCATCTTACCAGCTCACCTCAGATCCCATACGACTTCACCTTCTATATCTGCCTGCCATGAGGAACCTTACCGAAGGATTTGCTAAAGTCCATATATACAACATCCACTGCCCTGCCCAATTTTTCTTGTCATTTCCTCAAAGAACTCAATCAAGTTTGTGAGACACGATCTCCCCTTCACAAAACCATGCTGCCTATTGTTAATAAGCCTATTCTCTTCCTGATGGGAATACATCCAGTCCCTAAGAATCTTATCCAATAATTTCCCGCCACTGAAGTAAGGCTCACAGGCCTGTAATTTCCCAGATTGTCTCTACTGCCCTTCTTAAACAGAGGAACAATATTAGCTACTCTCCGATCCTCTAGTACCTCGCCCATGGTTAAGAGGATACAAAGATTTTGGCCAAGCTTCAGCAATTTCTTCCCTTGCCTCTCTCAGTATTCTGGGATAAACCCCATCAGGCCCTGGGGACTTGTCCACCTGAATGTTTTTCAAAACCTCCAATACTCCTCCCTTTTTATCTCAACATGTCCTAGAATGTCAACACCCTCCTTTCTACACTCACCATCCACTACATCCTTCTCCTTTGTGAATACTGATGCAAAATGCTCATTAAGGACCTCACCTACCTCATCTGGCTAGGGGATTTTCACAGTAACTTCACTGCAGTGCTAATGTAAGCCTACTTCTGACACTAATAAATAAACTTAAAAACTTAAATGGCCTTCTTCTGCACTGTAACTATTCTGTGATACTGTGAAGGAAATAACTTGTGCTTTGCACAATTTAATGGCAATCTTTGAATTGTAGATTCCAGCATGGCCCCTAACACCGGGTAGCAGTAATCAGTAACAAATTGGCTTATTGCTTCTCCCTTACTCCCTCTGCCCCCTAACTCAGTCACTGCTTCACTCATTCCCCTCCTTCTAAAACCATCAACCCAAATATTCCCTTCCCTGCATTCAAAAATCTCAAAACATCTCTTTCACCTGACACTGACCCCCCTCTAATTCTCCCTCTCTCTTACTGAATCCTCACGTTTACCCGTTGATAGAATGTGAGCATCTCTCCACTCCTCAGAAGGTGCCCTGTGAAAATACAAAGCACGGATGATATACGGAACCAAGCTGCAGCGAATGCACTAGATTATTTCCATTTCCAAGTGTGTACAATGACTAACAGAATAACTCAAACAAATGCTACCTGCTATTGATTGTTAGTCAACAGTTTCGAGAGCGGCCCTCTCCACTCAGAAACCTTTCTGCATTCAATAAATGATGCACAATTTATTTGCGAGACAACAGTGATGTGAATGATCTAACAGCGATTTACATCTCAGACAGTGACTTGCACCACTTCACATTTCAATCAGTACCTTGAGCAATGAAAACACAAAACTTACTGCCAGAATCCCAAATTGTTACTGATTGTCATGGGACACGGGCATCGCTGGCTGGCCAGCATTTACTGCCCATTGTTAGGCCATTTCAAAGGGCAGTTGAGAGGCAACCACATTGCTGTGGCTCTGGAGTCACATGTAGGCCAGACCGGGTAAAGACGGCAGATTTCCTTCCCTAAAGGACATTAGTGAACCAGATGGGTTTTTCCGCCAATTGACAATGGTTTCATGGTCATCAGTAGATTCTTAATTCCAGATTTCTTTGTATTGAATTCAAATTCCACCATCTACCATTTTTTTTCTTCTGGAGCATAGAAGGCTGAGGGGTGATCTTATAGAGGTCTATAAAATAATGAAGGGCATAGATCAGTTATATTATCAATATCTTTTCCCAAAGGTAGGGGAGTCTAAAACTAGAGGGCATAGGTTTAAGGTGAGATAGGAGAGATACAAAAGGGTCCAGAGGGGCAATTTTTTCACACAGAGGGTGGTGAGTGTCTGGAACAAGCTGCCAGAGGTAGTAGTAGAGGCAGGTATAATTTTGGCTTTTAAAAAGCATTGAGACAGTTACATGGGCACGATGGGTATAGAGGGATATGGGCCAAATGCGGGCAATTGGCACTAACTTTGGGTTTAAAAAAAAAGGGCGGCATGGACAAGTTGGGCCGAAGGGCCCGTTTCCATGCTGTAAACCTCTATGACTCTATGCCATGGTAGGATTCGAACCCGGCTCCCCAGAACATTAGCTGAATTTCTGGATTAATAGTCTGGTGATAAGACCACTAGGCCATCGCCGTAGTAGCTTTATAGGGTATTTCTAAACTCCCAAAACTTTGCAATCTATCATTTCAGAAATTATTAGGTCCCACAAGATGCCGACATTGGATGTAGGCAGGGTGCAAGATGCAGTCTGGTAGGAGGATTCCACTAAGCTATAGTCAGCAGAAAAATAAACCCAATCAGAAAAAAACTTTAAATCTGCAAGAGATAAAAGGTAACAAGTCACGATAACGATATACGTGGATTTCTGTTTCAGGAATCTCGTACCACGGGTCACAGAACATAATCCAAAAAGCTCTTCACACACGGGGAAAGTTGGGACGAAGTTTAATGCACCCAACTTACTGTTTACCACTACAGGAACCAGCTTCAACTTTCAAAATGTTCTCCAAGTTTTACTCACTTTTGCAAAGTTATACAAAACAAAAACTAAACAGGAAATGTCACTCGAGCTTGGAGGCTGCAATTCTGAAACAATGCCAGATTGAAAAGTGAGATTTTGTAATCTGAAAAAGTAACAGTTTGTCCTAGAGGAAATTTCCAGGTTGGGAAATGTGGGTGACTACATTCCAGAGCAGGTTGTCTGTTAACGTTTCGTGGTTTGGAACCGTTTGAGAGGAAACTAGATAAAATTTAGCTTTTTCCTTAGCACAAAAATGGTTCAGAGGCAGCCAGTTAGAGGCACTCTCAATTCTGAGGGGTGTTGATGGGATCATAGATTCCCTACAGTGCAGAAGAGGCCATTCAGCCCATCAAGTCCACACTGGCTCTCTGAGGATATCTTACCCAGGCCCTCTCCCCCGGCCTATCCATTGGGAAATATTTTATCGACTGGTAACTCAAAGACACGTATTTAACAAAAAAAGAAATCCCAAAAGGAAGTAAAAACGGTGGCACAGTGGTTAGCACTGCTGCCTCGCAACGCCAGGGACCCAGGTTCGATTCCGGCCTCGGGTCACTGTCTGTGTGGAGTCTGCATGTTCTCCCCGTGTCTGCGTAGGTTTCCTCCGGGTGCTCCGGTTTCCTCCCACAGTCTGAAGGTGTGTGGATTAGGTGGATTGGCCGTACTAAATTGACCCTAGTGTCGGGGGATTGGCAGAGTAAATATGTGGGGTTACGGGAATAGGACCGAGGTGGGATTGTGGTCGGTGCAGGCTCGATGGGCTGAATGGCCTCCTTCTGCACTGTAGGGATTCTATGAACTGTAGAAAGGTTTTCCCTGCAAATGTCACCGGGACATGTTGCTTGGGGATGAAGATAGATTCCATTGTAACTTTCGTAACAGAAACAACAAAATATTCATAAAAGAGCAAGTTTAGACTGAACGGGGAGTTTGCAGATAGTATCCAGAAGTAGATAATGCTTTTCCCAGTCAGAAGATAATTCTGATGGTTAAGCTCATGTTATAACTTTCTGATTCCAAGTTTAAAGTTTATTTATTAGTGTCACAAGTCGGCTTACATTAACACTGCAATGAAGTTGCTGTGAAAATCCCCTAGTTGCCACACTCCGGTGCCTGTTTGGGTGCACTGAGGGAGAATTTAGCATGGCCAATGCACCCTAACCAGCACACCTTCAGACTGTGGGAGGAAACCGGAGCACCCGGAGGAAACCCACGCAGACACGGGGAAAACATGCAGTCTTCACACAGACAGTGACCCGAGACCGGAATCGAACCCGGGTTCCTGGCGCTGTGAGGCAGCAGCGCCAACCACTGTGTCACCGTAGAGGGTGAGCACTAGAGGACAAGCACTGAGCATCCGCGTTATAAACAGAATGGGCAGACCTGATAGTACCAGAAAAAGACTGAAATGAGGCATCAGAGTTATAAATGAGATATTGACTACAGTCCATGGCGCTTGGTGTAGTTACATTTATAGACCAGCTTCTTACGTAAGGGAGTTTATAAAGAGATCATTCATTTTAAAATGGGAGCAGGGTTTTGGTGGTGAGTGTGGCAGGGTTGGTTGAGAATAATTTTTCTCTGTAGCTCCATCTGCTTTCAATTGGATCATCTTCATGGCATCTGAAAAGCATTTTATGGAGACACACATCCTAACGTTGCTGTGTGAACACTGAACAGAATGAGTTAACGTCCCTTGTCGCTAGGATCTAGTCAGTTCAGAGAAGGCCATTTTTCAGTCGGATACCAGATTCCGCTGCAAGCTGCGAAGATCGGCGCAAGAATTCCTTGTAAAATATTTGGGAGAAATAAATCTGTATTGGTCACTCAGGAGCATTTGAATGCAAGTTTGTATTTTGTTTGTTTAATTTGGCAGACTATTCCTGATTTGATAGCTTGATTCCTCAAAAGCAATCAACAGTAAAATTCATTCACTGGAACCGCAGGCTTTTATTAATGAACTCTCACACGGGGAAGGGAAAACTAACCCTTCAGGTACCCGGTGTGAGACAAACCACATCTGAGCAGCATTGCTGTTCCTGGAACTAGCTCCAATATGGATGGTAACCATTCTCATGGTGGCTAGCACTGCTGCCTCACAGCGCCAGGGTCCTGGGTTCGATTCTGGCCTCGGATGACTGCACCAAGCCCACCAACACCTCTACTTTCTCAGGAGGCTAAGGAAATTTGGCATGTCAGCTACGACTCTCACCAACTTTTACAGATGCACCATAGAAAGCATTCTTTCTGGTTGTATCACAGCTTGGTATGGCTCCTGCTCTGCCCAAGACCACCAGAAACTACAAAGGGCCATGAATGAAGCCCAGTCCATCACTCAAACCAGCCTCCCATCCATTGACTCTGTCTACACTTCCTGCTGCCTCGGAAAAGCAGCCAGCATAATCAAGGATCCCACGCACCCCGGACATTCTCTCTTCCACCTTCTTCTATCGGGAAAAAGATACAAAAGTCTGAGGAAACGCACCAACTGACTCAAGAACAGCTTCTTCCCTGCTGCCATCAGACTTTTGAATGGACCTATCTTGCATTAAGTTGATCTTTCTCTACACCCTAGCTATGACTGTAACGCTACATTCTGCACTCTCTCGTTTCCTTCTCTATGAACAGTATGCTTCGTCTGTATAGCGCGCAAGAAACAATACTTTTCACTATATACTAATACATGTGACAATAATAAACCAAATCAAAATCAAAATAGTGTCTGCATGGGTTTCCTCCGGGTGCTCCAGTTTCCTCCCAATGGTCCAAAGATGTGCAGGTTAAATGGATTAGGAGCCATGCTAAGTTGCCGCTAAGTGTCCGCATGTGTCCGTGTATCCATGTGCACGTGCGCCCGTGTGCGTGCCCATCCACGTCAGTGTGTGGGGGAGGTGAGGGGGGGGGGGGGGGGGGAGGGAGGAGATTGGTGGGGTAAATATGTGGGGATGTGGGGAAAGGGCCTGGGTAAGATGATTTGGTGCAGACGTTGATGGGCCAAATGGCCTCCTTCTGCACTGTAGGATTCTATGATTCTCAGTGTCCAAAAATGTGTAGGTTAGATGGATTGGCCTTGGTAAATGCGCAGGGTTACAGGGATAGGGCGGAAGGGGGGACCTTGGCAAGATGCTCTTTTGGAGAGTTGATGCAGATTTGATGGGCCGAGTGGTCTTCTTCTGTGTTGTAAGTAGGGATTCTATGATTCCTGGAGCCTGTACCAACCTGGGCAGTGGGACATTCAAGGCAAAGCATCTTCAACTTCTCTGCCCAATATGTGGCAGATACGCTATTGGTGGATCATATCAGAGGTTTTTCTGCTGTTGGTAGATTGTTATTGCAGTGGGTGGGATCTGGGAGGTGCTGCCTGAACAGGCGGTTATTGAAGCAGGTTCAATAACTTTCAAAAGAGAATTGGGGAAATACCTGACGGTGTAAAAAACATTAAAGTTATAAAGTTAAAGTTTATTTATTTGTCATAAGTAAGGCTTACATTAACACTGCAATGAAGTTACCATGAAATTCCATGGCGCCTGTTTGGTTACACTGAGGGAGAATTTAGCACGGCTAATGCACCCTAACCAGCACATCTTTCAGAATGTGGGAGGAAACCGGCGCACCCGGAGGAAACCCACACAGACACGGGGAGAATGTGCAGACTCCACACAGACAGTGACCCAAGCCGGGAATTAACCCGGGTCCCTGGCGCTGTGAGGCAGCAGCGCTAACCCACTGTGCCACCGTGCATTACACAGAGAGAGGAGAGTGAAGTGTGACTTATTAGACAGCTTTACCAAGGAGCCAGTACAGACACAGTGGGCTGAGTGGCCTACCCCTGGAGTGTATCAGTTAAAAATAGCAACATTTGCATTTCTTCCCCTTTATGGAGAGAGCTTCCGTGTGCTGAACGGGAGGTTGGTGCTGCTTCAAACCAATGGAATTCTTTAAAGATTGTTAACATGTAGTGAGTGATGTAACATCCAAAAAACCAGCATGTACAATGTCAGAAAGACAGCGATAATGTTCCCGCCCTGTCCCTCAGCGAGCAGCAACTCAGGAAGTGCTGAAAAAGATAGCTCCAACTGAAAATGGCTGCACTCCAGAAACTTGCAAGGCAGAGAAACAAATCAACAGAAAATACAATTAAATTATATTTATTCTAATTGGTATCAAATGAATGGAGGTTCAAGTGTACAGGTTTGCAGCTTCTCGATTGCAACGATGTGCAGGTTAGGTGGATTGGCCATGCTAAACTGCTCCTTAGTGTCAGGGGGATTAGCAGGGTAAATGCATGGGGTTATGGGGATAGGGCCTGGGTGGGATTGTGGTCGGTGCAAACTCGGTGGGCCAAATGGCCTCCTTCTGCACTGTAGGATTCTATGAAATTCTATTCCCTTCTACCTTCGACATTATTTGCCACTTGTTTTAATGATTGTGACACTAACGTTTACAAATCTGCATCATCCATCACGCTGTCACCTGGACACAAAGGCCACCAGGTCCATATATTAAAATATCGGAGACTGTATCAGGCTACAGTTAACACTGCCGCTCAGTCGTCACTGATCTAATCAATGCCAGCTTTCTCTTAAAAACATCTCATTAAAACTTGCCATCCAGGAACTAAATCTGTTTGAAATGCTTTGTGAATCAGTCAAATCTCTGTTCCACTAAATAACATCAAAGGTACAGTTGCTCTGCATCACTTTTGGAAGATTTCAGATGAAGTGTGTAAAATAAATCTCTGTGACACAAAGTTAAGGCGGAAAGTATTAATTATTCTAGAATATTTAGAACAAATGACCCTACCAATCAAATCCACAACAAAACAAACTAAAACAATATTTGCCGTACAATCTTAAAAGTGGGGCGGCACGGTAGCACAGTGGTTAGCATTGCTGCTTCACAGCTCCAGGGTCCCGGGTTCGATTCCCGGCTCGGGTCACTGTCTGTGTGGAGTTTGCACATTCTCCTCGTGTCTGCGTGGGTTTCCTCCGGGTGCTCCGGTTTCCTCCCACAGTCCAAAGATGTGCGGGTTAGGTTGATTGGCCAGGTTAAAAATTATCCCTTAGAGTCCTGGGATGTGTAGGTTAGAGGGATTAGCGGGTAAATATGTGGGGGTAGGGCCTGGGTGGGATCGTGGTCGGTGCAGACTCGATGGGCCGAATGGCCTCCTTCTGCACTGTAGGGTTTCTATGGTTTCTATGATCATTATTATTTATAAAACTATTAAACTGTTATAAATTGTAACAAAGTACACCCACAAAGTTTGTCCAGATGTGGGTTCATCAAAACCCAGTACAGCTGAAGCCTAACCTTCCTACTTTTGTATTCAATTCCCCTCACAATAAATGATGTAATGCTATTAGCTTTCCTAATTACTTGCTGTACCTGTGATTCATGCACTGGGACACCCAGATCCCTCTGCGTCTCAGAGCTCTGCAATCTCTCACCATTTAAATAATATGCTTCTTTTATATTCTTTCTGCCAAAATGGACAATTTCACATTTGCCACTCGCTACTTTGCATTCACATTCCCATTTTTAAAATCAGTTTCTTAATCTCCTTTACTGGATTCTAAATTGCTCCCAATCCTGCGACACTTTTTCTGTTCGGACTATGAGCCACTTCTTTTGATCTAATGCAATCTTTAACTTTCATCATGATTGATTTAGCTTTCCCTTATGGGTGTGTGTGTGTCTTATAAGCAATGTGTGTGTGTGATATTTCTTATTTAGCCATTACCTGTCTACTGTTAATTTCTTGGAGTATTTTCCCAATCTACTGTAGCCAGCTCACCCATCATAATTTCTTTTCTTCAGATTCAAGATCCCAGTTTCAAAATGAATTATGATTGCTTAATGTTAAATTCTACCATATTATGGTCACTATTTCCTAAAGGCTCCTTTACAAGCAAGATTATTACTCCCTTCTCAATACATAATATTAAATCCAATATAGCCTAATCCCTAGTAGGCTTTTCCATGCATTGCTCCAGAAACCCATCTCATGCGCACTCTAGGAATTTATCCGCTACAGCACTAGTACTGATTAGGCCTGTCCAGTTTATATGTAAATTGAAGTCATCCATTATTACAGTTTACCCACGTTACGTACATCTCTAATTTCCTCATTTATACAATGCCCAACGTTACAACCACAGTTTGGTGGCCTGTGAACAACTTCGGCCAGTGCTCACTGCCCCTTGCTGACTCACTGCTCCACCCAAACTGATTCGACAACCTTTGATCTAAGATCCTCTCTTGGCAAATTATGTTACAGTTGTATAAAACGTTGGTTAGGCCACATTTGGAATACTGCGTCCAATTCTGGTCACCACACTACCAGGAGAACGTGGAGGCTTTGGAGGGAGTACAGAAAAAGTTTACCAGGATGTTGCCTGGTATGGAGGGTATTGGCTATGAGGAGAGATTGAATAAACTGGGATTGTTCTCCCTGGAAAGACAGAGCCCGATAGAAGTTTATAAAATTATGAGGGGTGTGGATAGGATGAACAGTTTTTTCCCAGGGCAGAAATGACAATTACAGGGGTCACAAGTTCAAGATGTGGGGGAAAGGTTCAGTGGAGATGTGCGGGGGGAGTTTTTTTACACAGAGGGTGGTGGGGGCCTGGAATGCGCTGCCAAGTGAGGTGGTTGAGGCAGATACGTTAGCGACATTTAAAGACTTATCTTGATAGACATATGAACAGATGGGGAATAGAGGGATACAGGCGGTTGGTCGAGATAGGACAACGTGATCGACACAGGCTTGGAGGGCCGAAGGGCCTGTTCCTGTGCTGTACTGTTCTTTGTTCATTCTCATTAATTAACCCATCCCATCCCTCAGTAACGGCGCTAACCCACCTCCTTTTCCTTTTTACCCATTCTTTCGAAATGGTGAATATCCCTGGATATTCAGTTCCCAATCCTGGTCACCCAGTAACCGCATCTCTATAATAGCAAATAAATCATTTACCTCAATGTGCGCATTCAAATCATCAACCTTATTCCCAATGCTACCCGCATTCGGAAAGAGTGCCTATAATTCTGATTTTTAAAAAATTATTCTTTATTTTGAGCCTATGTGCTCCTTGCCTAAGCTTCACTCACCTTCTCCTGTTGCTTTCTACTTTTCTATTTCCTTTTAGCAGTTTTGCTTCCCTCCAATCGGAGCTATCTCAGCGTTTCCATCCGCCTGACGATCCAGCACGAGCCAATCTCTCTGCGAGGATGCGAGCCCTAGTCCCGAGATGCAGCCCGTCCATCCTGTACAGGTCCCACCTGCCCCAGGACTGGTCCCAATGCCTCAGAAATCTGACGCCCTCCCTCCTACACCAGTTCTCAGGCTACATGTTCATCACTCAATTCTCCCATTTCTACACTCACCAGAATGTGGGACTGGGAGTAATCTGGAGATGGAGAGTCTGACTTTTCAATCTTCTTCCTAGCTCCCCAGGATCTGCTTTCATGATCCCATCCCCTTTCCTGCCCAAGTCACTGGCACTGGCATGGAGTGTGACCTCTGACAGTTCACCCCAGAAGAATTGCCTGCAGCCGCTCTGGAACATCCTTGATGCTGGCATCGGGGAGGCAAGATGCCATCCTGGAGTCACGTCTAAGGCCACAGAAATGCCCATCTGCTCCCCCAACTAATGAAGCCCCTTTCACCATTGCTCTTTATTCCTTGTTCCTCTCCCCCTGTACATGGTGCCATGAGCCTGGCTCTGACTGCACTCCTCCAAAGAACCAACAGCCTCACCAGTATCCACAATGGCAAAAACCCGACAAGCCAGTGGGACTCCAATGGCCAATGGGATGTTCCATTCGACGAGTGTGAGAAAGCATGGCATTTATGACCACCGGACTTTCCTCAGCACTTTACAGCCAATGAGATACCAGTGAAATGTAGTCACTGTGGTGGCATAGGAAACACAGCAACCTCATGGCGCACAGCAAGATCCCATACGCAGCAATGTGATAACGACCAGATTATCTGGTTTTGTGATTGAGGGATAAATGTTGAACAGGATACCATAAGATATAGGAGCGGAATTAGGCCACTCGGCCCATCGAGTCTGCTCCGCCATTCAATCATGGCTGGTATGATTCTCATCCCATTCTCCTGCCTTCTCTGCGTAAATAAGACCATACCGGGGAGAACTCCCCTGACTTTCTTCAAAATAAGTGCCACAGGGTCTTTCACATCAACCCCATGGCGGGGGACAGACAGGGTTTCAGTTTAATATCTTGTCCAAAAGGCAGCACCTCTGACAGTGCAGCACTCCCTCAGCATCACACTGCAGTGTCAACCTGGTCTTGCTGTGTTCAAGTCTCTGGTCCTTAGAACCCCTGCAGTATAGGAGGCGGCCATTCGGCCCATCGAGTCTGTACGACCACAATCTCACCCAGGCCCGATCCCATTACCCCACACATTTACCCTCTAATCCCCCTGTCACTAGGGGAAATTTAGCATGGCCGATCCACCTAACCTGCACATCTTTGGACTGTGGGAGGAAACTGGAGCACTTGGAGGAAACCCACGGAGACACGGGGAGAATGTGCAGACTCCACACAGACTGTGACCCAAGCCGGGAATTGAACCCAGGTCCCTGGCGCTGTGAGGCAGCAGTGCTAACCACTGTGCCACCGTGCCGCCCCTGTTGTGGGACTTTAAACTGTAACCTTCTGATTCAGAGGGGAGAATGCTGGGTCCCAAAACAGTGCGAGAACAAAGCCCCCCCCACACAGGCTGGTCTCCCGATGTGGCCGTGATAAACCATTCCAGCAGCGCTCCGTAACGGAATAAAACACCAGGAAACATTTCAACTCACAAAGTACCGTGGGGGAAGACACAGAGAGAGAGAGAGACAGACAGACAGTCACACACGGGGGGAGGGGCGGGGGGGGGGGGGGGGGGGAGAGAAGGGGCAGATGGGGGGGGGGAAGGGGCAGAGGGGGGGGAGAAAGGGCAGAGGGGGGGGGAAAGGGCAGAGGGGGGGGAAGGGGCAGAGGGGGGGGGAAGGGGCAGAGGGGGGGGGAAGGGGCAGAGGGGGGGGGAGAAGGGGCAGAGGGGGGGGGGAAGGGGCAGAGGGGGGGGGGGAAGGGGCAGAGGGGGGGGAAGGGGCAGAAGGGGGGGGGAAGGGGCAGAGGGGGGGGGAAGGGGCAGAGGGGGGGGGAAGGGGCAGAGGGGGGGGGGAAGGGGCAGAGGGGGGGGGAAGGGGCAGAGGGGGGGGAAGGGGCAGAGGGGGGGGGAAGGGGCAGAGGGGGGGGGAAGGGGCAGAGGGGGGGGGAAGGGGCAGAGGGGGGGGGAAGGGGCAGAGGGGGGGGGAAGGGGCAGAGGGGGGGGGGAAGGGGCAGAGGGGGGGGGGGAAGGGGCAGAGGGGGGGGGGAAGGGGCAGAGGGGGGGGGGAAGGGGCAGAGGGGGGGGGAAGGGGCAGAGGGGGGGGGGAAGGGGCAGAGGGGGGGGGGAAGGGGCAGGGGGGGGGAGGGGCAGAGGGGGGGGGAAGGGGCAGAGGGGGGGGGAAGGGGCAGGAGGGGGGGGAAGGGGCAGAGGGGGGGGGGGAAGGGGCAGAGGGGGGGGGGGGGAAGGGGCAGAGGGGGGGGAAGGGGCAGAGGGGGGGGGAAGGGGCAGAGGGGGGGGGAAGGGGCAGAGGGGGGGGAAGGGGCAGAGGGGGGGGGGAAGGGGCAGAGGGGGGGGGAAGGGGCAGAGGGGGGGGGAAGGGGCAGAGGGGGGGAAGGGGCAGAGGGGGGGAAGGGGCAGAGGGGGGGAAGGGGCAGAGGGGGGGAAGGGGCAGAGGGGGGGAAGGGGCAGAGGGGGGGAAGGGGCAGAGGGGGGGAAGGGGCAGAGGGGGGGAAGGGGCAGAGGGGGGGAAGGGGCAGAGGGGGGGAAGGGGCAGAGGGGGGAAGGGGCAGAGGGGGGGAAGGGGCAGAGGGGGGGAAGGGGCAGAGGGGGGGAAGGGGCAGAGGGGGGGAAGGGGCAGAGGGGGGGAAGGGGCAGAGGGGGGGAAGGGGCAGAGGGGGGGAAGGGGCAGAGGGGGGGAAGGGGCAGAGGGGGGGAAGGGGCAGAGGGGGGGAAGGGGCAGAGGGGGGGAAGGGGCAGAGGGGGGGAAGGGGCAGAGGGGGGGAAGGGGCAGAGGGGGGGAAGGGGCAGAGGGGGGGAAGGGGCAGAGGGGGGGAAGGGGCAGAGGGGGGGAAGGGGCAGAGGGGGGGAAGGGGCAGAGGGGGGGAAGGGGCAGAGGGGGGGAAGGGGCAGAGGGGGGGAAGGGGCAGAGGGGGGGAAGGGGCAGAGGGGGGGAAGGGGCAGAGGGGGGGAAGGGGCAGAGGGGGGGAAGGGGCAGAGGGGGGGAAGGGGCAGAGGGGGGGAAGGGGCAGAGGGGGGGAAGGGGCAGAGGGGGGGAAGGGGCAGAGGGGGGGAAGGGGCAGAGGGGGGGAAGGGGCAGAGGGGGGGAAGGGGCAGAGGGGGGGAAGGGGCAGAGGGGGGGAAGGGGCAGAGGGGGGGAAGGGGCAGAGGGGGGGAAGGGGCAGAGGGGGGGAAGGGGCAAAGGGGGGAAGGGGCAAAGGGGCAGGGGGGGGAAGGGGAAGAGGGGCAGAGAGAGAGAGACAGACTGCGGGAGAGAGAGAGAGAGAGAGGGGAGGAAAGATAGACACTTCACCCTGAAATACAAAGGCAGCACGGTAGCACAGTGGGTTAGCGCTGCTGCCCCACAGCTCCAGGGACTTGGGTTTGATTCCTGGCTTGGGTCACTGTCTGTGTGGAGTTTGCACATTCTCCCCGTGTCTGTGTGAGTTTCCTCCGGGTGCTCCGGTTTCCTCCCACAGTCCAAAGATGCGTGGGTTAGGTGGATTGGCCATGTTAAAATTGCCCCTTAGTGTCAGGGGCTAGGGTAAATGCATGGGGTTATGGGGATAGGGCCTGGGTGGGATTGTGGTCGGTGCAGACTCGATGGGTCGAATCTCCTTTTGCACTGTAGGATTCTATGAATGTTAAGATCTGAAAACAAGTAGCTGGGAGGATTCTCCCCGTCAAATAGTCTTTACAAAATAAAAAAGACTTTGATGAGGGAAGCAGTTCGGCTAAAGTCTGGTTAGAATTTTTAAAATATTCTGACCAGATTTTGGAAACTAGGTCACATCTGTACCTCGTTAGAAGACATGTCAGAACATTAAACTGGCTTCTAGCAGTTAGTCAAAACTAATATTAACAGGGGGTTCTCTGATCAACTCTCAGACTCTCAAATTGAGTGTTTCACAACGATTCGAGATAATAAAACCTCAAATCCGGGAGCAGAGCGATTTATTCACTCACAACCAGAGCGTGTAGAATTGTAATCTGAACACAAAAGGAAAACATACAGCTACACAAAACCTCTTGGATGCTTTAGGAAGGTGGGTTAACATTTTAAACTCTGCGGGTACACCAGCAATTCGAATCAAATTCCCTGCAATTTCGAAGATCCGGGGGTGACTGGATCGAAGTTTCCAAGGTCATAAGAGGAAGAGAGGGAGCGGAGAGAGAGAGAAAGAGAGAGAGAGAGATAAATGATTTCTCGTGGCTGGGGAGAATGGGACTGGGGGAGGAACAGAGTCTAAAAATCAGAGGCAGACATTTCAGAAATGAAATCAGGAAACCCCTCGACACACTCAGGGCGGTAAAAGTTTGAGAAACTCTCTCCTGCAGAACTGATGCTAGGTCAATTAATGAAAGAACGGAGATTGGCTGATGTTGTAACTCAAAGGGACTGAGGGATGAATCAAAACGCTGGGTATTGTTAGGTCGTGGATTAGCCAGGATGTGTTGAAGCAGGTTCAAGGGGCAGGGTCTCGGGGCGGGGGGGGGGGGGGGGGGGTCTGAGATGCATTTATAAAGTCCTTGTGCAATTTATTTAAAAACCTTGGATGTACACATTATAGAAAGTATGAAGTGCCGAAGTAAGTATACTTGAGGGTGGCCCAGTGGTTAGCGTTGCTGCCTCTCGGCGCCAGGGCCCCAGTTTGATTCCCGGCTCGGGTCATTGTGTGTGTGGAGTCTGCACGTTCTCCCCGTGTCTGCGTGGGTTTCCTCCCACAGTCCGAAAGACGTGCTGGTTAGGTGCATTGGCCGTGCTAAATTCTCCCTCAGTGTACCCGAACAGGCGCCTGAGTGTGGCGACTAGGGGATTTTCACAGTAACTTCATCGCAGTGTTAATGACAGCCTACTTGTGACACCAATAAATAAACTTTAAAAATAAAACTTCATTGAGTTTGTGCCATTGTTATTTTGACGTGGATCTTTTCACATTATTTCAGATACGGAAGGTGATTGAAAATAAAACTGGAATCTTTAACATTCTGCCTTCTGACATTGCTTACAGTCTCTTTCTGCCCTGCAAAGTTATTGAAGTTACAAAAAGAGACTTTGTAAACTCCCTGTGTAAAAATGAAGTTAATCCATCTCTGCGAAATGCACCGTTACCGGGAAGTTAATGAATCCGCTCCGCCTGTCCTCCCCAGTACCGGAGCTGAACGGTTTCCTGACTTACACAAAGAGTGGAGAGAGGGGTTGAAGCCAGTGGCGATGTCAGCGTTATCTCCTCTCTCGCCACTGTGGTATGCTAAGCAGCAGCAGTGCCAAAAATAACTCCAGCCTCTCCCATCTCAGCCCCGGCTGCGTACATAACTTCATTCTTCAACTGGAACGATGCATTCCCCGAGGAAATGCTCCTCATTCTCAGCGATGGCATTGTGTAACTTTATGAATGGTGCAAGCCATCAATTAAAGGGCTTCCGCCGCACGAGGAGGTCACATGAAGTGCTGGGGATTTCAAAGTGGTGTCTGCAGCAATATCCGGATCATTACGGTTTGGAAAGAATAAAGTTGAAGGATACATTACCGTACACGGCACAGTTTCATATTTTATATTTCACCAAAAGTACTTAGCCATTCACGTGATGGCTGGGGTTGAACAAGCATCTACAAGTTAGAGAGTAATAATCGGGTAAACCCTCAATTGGATTGGGAAACCCAATATCCAGGACTTTCCACAGCTTTGGGAGTTAGGTCCCCTCCCTCTACCCCACTTGCCCCTCACGCACCACACTCTCCAGGGCTAACATGGGCTCAGAGTAAAAACTGCTTCCAGTCTTTGGACAGCCAGTTACCGGGGCAGACACAGATTATTTCCAATCAGTAAACGGACCAGAGGGGGAGAATTTCCTTTCTACAGAGAGTTACAGTGACCTGGAACACACTAGAGGGTGGGGGGCAGATTCAAGCAGGGAAAGGGAATGGGATATGTATTTGAAAAAGGGAAATGTGCAGGGTTATGGGGAAAGAGGGAGAATGGGATTAATCTGATAGCTATAGAATGAATGAATTAATCAATCAATTATAGAATCTACAGTGCCATTCGGCCCATCGAGTCTGTACCAACCACAATCCCACCCAGGCCCTATCCCCATAATCCCATGCATTTTACCCTAGCTAGTCCCTCTGACACGAAGGAGCAATTTAGCAATCCACCTAACCCACACATCTTTTGGATTGTGGGAGGAAACTGGAGGAAACCCATGCAGACAAGAGGAGAACATGCAAACTCTGCACAGACAGTGACTCAAGGCCGGGAATCGAACCTGGATCTCTGACCTACTCCAATTCTGGCTTCTTGAGCACTCCCATTTAAAATCACTCTTTCAATGGTGGCCTTGCCCTCAGCTGTCTGGACCCCAAGCTCTGGAATTCTTTCCTACACTTCTCCCTCTGCCTTCCCACCTTTGGACACCGACCTCTTGATCATGTTTTTGGTCATCTGACCTACGATCTCATGTGACTCGTGTTGAATTTTGTTTGGTAATCGCTCGTGAGACGCCATGGGGATGCTATTATTGTAAAGGTGCAATACAAATGCAAGTTGTTGTTGGTGTCTCCATTAAAAATGCCAGTCAGTGCAGAGGTCGCTTATTGTCTTCAATTAATCTGCAGATTTAGAGCGCCAGGCTGTGACACTCAACACAACAACAAAGAAACTTTGGAAGATGAAATGAGCTAGCTACTGGCCCCGTCTCACCTCCTAAAGGGCAACGACAGTCAGACTGGCAACTGCCAGCATTTCAAACCAGCCACAAAACAGAAAGAAACCAGGTGGAGCTTTTAAAAATAAAAAGCCTCAAGGATGCAGATAATTAAATTGTAAATTATTTAAAGCTTTCGAATCCCTCCAAGCATTCAGTAGGAAATGCGATTTTTGCATGGACCAGCCTCTCCAGAGGAAGGGATGAGTGAGAGAGACAAGGCTGAATGCACTATTCACAAAACCTCTCGCTCTGGACTGATCGGAGAACGGCTGGGTCACCAGAAATTGCGTCAATCCCTGAAAGGACAAACTCCAAACCAGGCAGCAATGCTCCATCGCAGGCAAGCCCAGATCCTGCAGACTAACCTCAGCGACTGCACTCAAACAGCCAATAACCAGGCGGAAAATATCCTTCGACTAAAGCTATATTCGATCAGACTGGGAACACCTCACCATGGAGAGAAACGCACGGGCAACATTCCTGAAACCCCGAGATCTGTGGGTTCTGTCGGACACGCTGGTTAAAAACACAAGTGCAAAAGAGAAGCTTCACTGTTTCTTTTTATTAAAAATCTGCAGTTGATGCTAAACTGCAAAAACTAAGAGTTTCCGTGATAGATTTTTTTTGCCAATCCTGTGGGCGTCCTCTGCCTCAGAGCCGATGAGTCAGGAGGCTGCAGGTTCAAGTCTGAATCCACACACTTGAACAGAGGAATGCTCCCAGCGCAGGACTGAAGGAGTGCTGTAGTGTCGCTGGGAGGTGTTGACTTCTTTTGGGGGACGCATTGAACCATTGGCGGGTCTCTCCCCCTCACGTGGGTGCAAGAGGTCCCATGGCTTTATTTTGATGAGGAGCAGGGGGTTGGGGGGGGGGGGGGGGGGGCGGGAGAGAGATGGGGCTTGCCCCAGTGTCCTGGTCAATATTTATCGCTCAACCAATACCACAAGAAACAGATCGTCAGGTCATCACCACACTGCGGTATGTGGGATCTTACTGTGTAAAGCTCAGCTGCCACATTGCAACAGTGACAGCACCTGCAAAGCATTTGATTGGTTGGGGAAGCTGCTATTTTAAATGAAAGTCTTCCTATTTTTCAACAGTTTATACTTTTCAGATGTTTGATTCACGAGCCTGTTCTGTCCCTCAAGACAAGCACAGCACATGCGTGATTTACTCCAATGGAAGCTCCAGATTTTAATTCTATTTAGTATCACCGCCCAATAGCAATTCTGAATAAAGTCTGTGCCACCTTTGGGTGAAAAGGAATTGTGGAAACACAAAGCAGGAGTGCGACGTCCGTCAGTTCTTTGATTGCGATCCTCGATTGTTGAGCTAGCAAAGCGCGAGTCACAAAGGAGATTTTAAATCCAGTTAATTTGAATCAATTTTTTTGACGAGTTTGATCTTTTATAAAGTTTCATTGCCAGAACCTGACTGCGGATCTGCTCAGGTCACACCGGAAACACAAACATTCGAGAAAAGGTGGGAACCACAAAAAAGTAGTCAAATAAAAATCATCCCTGTTGGAATTTGGATCTGATGTTGGATTTCTGGTTTCCCATCTCTCAGTTTCAGGTGGGCGCACGGAGGGTCTCTTTGCTGTCAGAGAATTTAACAGCACAGACAATGGCTAAAAACATAAATAAAAATGAAGCAGCGTGGGAAATTTAAGATGCATATTTAAAATAGGAACATAGGAATTAGGAACAGAAGTCGGCATATTCAGCCCTTCGAGCCTGTTCCACCATCCAATCAGATCATGGCTGATCTCAAACCCACCTCCCCACCTGTTCCCCATATCCCCGAATCCCTTTTTTATTAGAAATATATCTATCTCCTTCTTGAAACTATTCAATGATTCAGACTCCTCCGTGCTATGGGGCAGCGAGTTCCACAAATTCACCACCCTCTGCGAGAAGTAGTTCCTCCTCATCTCAGCTTTAAATCTACCGCCTCTCAACCTATACCTGTGACCTCTTGTTCTAGATTGCCCCACAAGGGGAAACATTTGGTCTACATTTACTTTATCAATCCCTTTTAAAATTTTATATACATCGATCAGATCCCCTCTCATCCTCCTAAACTCCAGTGAGTATAAACCCAAACTGTTTAATCTCTCCTCATACGTCAACCCTTTCATCCCCGGAATCAATCTGGTGACCCTCCTCTGAACTGCTTCCAATGCCACCCACATCCTTCCTCAAATGAGGAGATCAAAACTGGACACAATACTCCAGATGTGGTCTCACCAACACCCTGTACAATTGCAACAACACTTCTCTACTTTTATATTCCAGTGCCTTTGCAATAAAAGCCAACATCCTATTGGCCTTTGTTATTACGTGCTGCACCTGCAAACCGACTTTATGATTCATGAACTCAGACACCCAGATCCCTCTGCCCAGAAACATTTGGAATCTGCTTTCCATTTAGGTAATAATTTGCCTTACTATTTCTTCTGACAAAATGGACAACCTCACACTTATCCACATTAAACTCCTTCTGCCAAATTTTGGCCCATTCTCCTAGTCTATCTATATCCACCTGTAAAATCTTTATATTCTCTTCACTGCCTGCTTCCCCGTCTATTTTAGTATCATCTGCAAATATTGCTATGTTACATTCTGTCCGTGCTTGCAGATCATTTATAAACATTGTAAAATGGAAAGTATCTCCAGTGTTAAAAATAATCCACGCACAATCGACCCACAGATGAGGCCGTTTAGAATAGAATCCCTACAGTGCAGAAGGCGGCCGTTCAGCCCATCAGAAATGCACCGTCAACAATCCCTCCCAGTTCCTATTCCCATAATTCCATGCAGTTACCCTGCGAGTTCCCTTGCCACTCTGGCCATGACAAATTGCCCCTATCAACCTAACCCGCACATCTTTGGACTGTGGGAGGAAACCGGAGCACCCGGAGGAAACCCACGCAGAGATGGGGAGAACATGCAGACTCCACACAGACAGTGACCCATTGTATTGGCTCTTTGAGATACTTTTTGGATCTGGTGGAACAGGCCCGAGGGGCTGAATGGTCTATAGCTCCTGATTTGTACGTGTGGATATTCCAAACAGCCCCATTGCTCTGGCGAAATGACTTGGATTTCTTTCGACTCAACACCTGAACTGTGCTAGTTTGGGAGTCTGTATTGGACGCAGCTCCTCCAATGCTTATTGGTTCATGCTTCACAATGCAAACATTTAAAATATCAAAAAAAATTTAAATTTCCACAGCTGTCCAAACTCCATGAACCAGCTGGAGCTTGCAGGCACGAAGGGTGCCGGGAGCTTTACATTGCACAGTCCAAATTATTTGCCCCTGTTCCATTGAATTTGCAATTTCTAAAGCTTATATCAAACGTCCCCGCACCCACAACGATAAGGAAAGGTGCCATAGTCCCAGGTGACCACAGGCCGTGACTGGCACTGCTTTAATCCGAGGGTCGTCACACCTCAGGCGAGAGGCAAGGTTGAGAAGGCGGGAGCTTCACGAATAACCTCAGCCGCTATGGGAATTGAACCCACGCTGTTGGCATCACTCTGCATCACTAACTCGCCGTCCAGCCAATTGGGCTAACCCAGAGAGTTTACAGGAGAGGGTAAATAACTGGATGCTCTTTCAAAGGGTTAGCACCAGTACAATGGGTGGAGTGGCCACTGTGTTTTCAGAGCTGTACCTTTCTATTATTCTAAAGGTAACATTTGTGATATTTGAGAGTTTTTATTTAAGTTTTTTATAGCTTATTTATTAGTGTCACAAGTAGGCTTACATTAACAATGCAATGAAGTTACTGTGACAATCCCCTAGTCACCACACTCCGGCGCCTGTTCGGGTACACCGAGGGAGAATTTAGCATGGCCAATGCACCCAACCAGCATGTCTTTTGGACTGTGGGAGGAAACCTGAGCACCCGGAGGAAACCCACGCAGACACGGGGAGAACGTGCAGACTCCGCACAGACAGTGACCCAAGCCGGGAATTGAACCCAGGTCCCTGGCGCTGTGAGGCAGCAGCGCTAACCACTGTGCTGCCTCTTTAACCATCAGGAGATACCTAGTTAATTTTGCTAATTTCATTATAGATATAAAACACAGTTTTATAAAGCTATTGACAAGGGAGGAAGCTGATTTTGAATGTAAAAAACAATACATTTCTTTCACTGAAAATAACTTTGCAACAAAGCTGGGATCCATACTGTAAGTTTTAATATAACCACGTGAAAATTGAAAACTACTTTTAAGCACTGATGGTCAGAAAATAATCTGCCCCTCACCCCAGGGTGGGGAATTATCGCAATTGTCCTTATCAGGGCGACACAGCAGAGTAAGGGTCACCTGGCTCGGAGGACTAATTGGAACTCAGTGGGTAATCACTCTGGGGGGGTGGAGTCCTCTCTTTGGCTGGAGACCTGTAGGGGGTGAGGTGCGGCCATGAGGCTGCCGTTTTCTTATTAATAGATCCTTTTTGTGTTCACAAATGCAGCCAGTGAAAGTGCATCACCGCAGCAGCCTGTGTGTTAACACTCTTGCTGTCTTTAGTGGGACTCACAGCAGCAGCCGCTGTGTACTGAGCGAGCACAGGACTGTGTTTAAACCAGTGCGAGAGGCCCCGGCAAAGACCTCTGTTCTAATTCGAGGGCTGACTTCCTTCTCGCATGTTCCCAAGCCGTGCTGAGAGTGCCGGGCTCGGATTCCCCAATCGGAACGCTGCACAGTGCGAGCTGCAGGAAGTTGTCAATCATCCTTTTGTCCGTCTGCCAATTCTGTCCCTTTCTCAAACAAAATAATGTTTACAAGCTGTGTGCGCGCGCGCCTGCCAAGACTTTAGACAAAGCCGATTTGTATAGTCCTCCCCACCACCTCACCAGAGGGTGGGGTCAGGAAAATGTTAGTGGAGACACTCGAGCTGTACGATGTGTTTCACTTCTGATCGACTGCAGAAGCATTGCTGTTTATTTTGTTGAGTAAAAGATGCCGAGTAATTCCTCTCCGCCTGGCCCAGCCAACTGAGCTGAATGTGAAGATCACACCCACCGTTATCC
>NW_027592788.1:17500-45414 GCF_964213995.1 Mustelus asterias
TTTTTGAAAAGTAGTAACTTTTCTTTGTGTCCAAAGATTTAATTAACAACTTCCTGCATCACCAGTTTTTTTATAGACTCCCATCATTCTGACTTCACATTTAAATCTATAAAAAAGCCACTTAATGAAGGAAGTCAGGCCGCCGGTGTTTCAGATCGCACCCTGACTGGCCTCAAAATTGGCTTCAGGTTTTTAGGTGTCCAGATCACCAACACCCTGTCCTGGTCCCCCCATGCCGACACTATCGTTAAGAAAGCCCCACCAACACCTCTACTTTCTCAGGAGGCCAAGGAATTGTGTTTTAGATGTTTTTAAAGTTTATTTATTTATTTATTAGTCACATGTAGGCTTACATTAACACTGCAATGAAGTTACAGAGATAGGGAGGGGTGTAGGGGCTGGAGGAGGTTACAGAGATAGGGAGGGGTGTAGGGGCTGGAGAAGGGTACAGAGATAGGGAGGTGTGTAGGGGCTGGAGAAGGTTACAGAGATAGGGAGGTGTGTAGGGGCTGGAGAAAGGTACAGAGCTAGCGAGGGGTGTAGGGATTGGAGGAGGTTACAGAGATAGGGAGGGTTGTAGGGATAGGGAGCGTTGTAGGGATTGGAGGAGGTTACAGGGATAGGGCGGGGTATAGGGGCTGGAGGAGGTTACAGAGATAGGGAGGGGTGTAGGGATTGGAGGAGGTTGCAGGGATAGGGAGGGGTGTAAGGATTGGAGGAGGTTAGAGGGATAGGGAGGGGTGTAGGGGCCGGAGGAGGTTACAGAGATAGGGAGGGGTGTAGGGGCTGGAGGAGGATACAGAGATAGGGAGGGTTGTAGGGATTGGAGGAGGTTACAGAGATAGGGAGGGTTGTAGGTATTGGAGGAGGTTACAGGGATAGGGAGGGGTGTGGGGGCTGGAGGAGGTTACAGAGATAGGGAGGGGTGTAGGGGCTGGAGGAGGTTACAGAGATAGGGAGGGGTGTGGGGGCTGGAGGAGGTTACAGAGATAGGGAGGGGTGTAGGGGCTGGAGGAGGTTACAGAGATAGGGAGGGGTGTGGGGGCTGGAGGAGGCTACAGAGATAGGGAGGGGTGTAGGGATTGCTTCACAGAGTCAGGGACACGGGTTCGATTCCCGGCTTGGGTCACTGTCTGTGTGGAGTCTGCACGTTCTCCCCGTGTCTGCGTGGGTTTCCTCCGGATGCTCCGGTTTCCTCCCACGGTCTGAAGATGTGTGGGCTCGGTTGGTTGGCCATGCTAAAATGCCCCTTAGTGCCCTGGGATGTTTGGTTAGAGGGATTAGTGGGATAAATGTGCGGGGGTAGGGCCTGGGATGGGATTGTGGTTGGTGCAGACTCGATGGGCCGAATGGCCGCCTTCTGCACTGTCGGGATTCTTTGATCCTACGACAGTAAAGTAGAAAGAATAAGGAAGAAAGAAGACAGCGAATCAACTGAGAGGGCCCAGAATATTCCGGAAGACGACAAAACCTGGTTGTAATTTTGAAAGTGACTAAAATTCTATTTTTGTTGTTAATGAGTTTGAATTGTATTTATCTAAACAGCATTCCATTAGAATGGTGTTATATTGGGTTTGTTAATAGTTTAGTTAACCTGTTCACTGTTAGTTAGATAAATAAAGTGTTACTTGTTGATTTTACAGAGTCTCAGGGAGTTATTCTGTATTTAACCACTAGAGGCTGCTGAAGAGCCGATCGTCCCCCTTCACACACTCACTTTAACAGATTATGAGGTGAGGTACTCCTCTCTGAGTGGTGAGGTGTTAGTTCTCAGAGAGGGCAAAGTACCCGGATTGGACGGAATGAGTTGTTAATGATTTTCTTCTTTGATTTTCCCGGCCCTCAGGAACGAGGGGTGGAATTTTACCGGCATGTCCGGCCGCGTTCCTCACCATCCCGCCCGAGGCCAACGAAAAATACCGTTCTCCGCGCCTCGCCCGGCTCCGGGATCGGGGCTGGCGTGCCGGTAAAATCCCAGCCAAGGTGCCGAGACGCGGAGTCAGGGTTGGGGATTCGGCGAACAGACGCTGCCTCTGACCGGATGACATTTAAAGTGGGGGTGACTGGACAGGAAACGTTAAAAATAAAAATAATTCCCTCATCCCCGCAGGGCCACTGGCTGGCACTGGAGTTTTCCGAGGTGTGAAACTTCCAGGCGCTCAGGTCTCTGGAAATTTTTCCTTGTTTCATTTCCAGGTAACTGTTCCCAGTATCTGCAACTCCGGTTGGGGGGTAGGTTCGGGGCAGAATGTGCGGAAGGGGCCCTTTTCCCGACATTCCTCTGTGTGGAAAAATGTTTTAGATTTCACGAGCTGCCACCATGTGGGATTTTCAATTATCAATCCAGAAACAGAATTCATAGCCCTGAATCTATCAACAGCAAATCATAGAAACCCGACAGTGCAGAAGGAGGCCACTCGGCCCATCGAGTCTGCACCGACCACAATCCCACCCAGGCCCTACCCCCCACATATTTACCCGCTAATCCCTCTAACCTACGCATCTCAGGACTCTAAGGGGCAATTTTTAACCTGGCCGATCAACCTAACCCGCACATCTTTGGAGTGTGGGAGGAAACCGGAGCACCCGGAGGAAACCCACGCAGACACGGGGAGAATGTGCAAACTCCACACAGACAGTGACCCGAGCCGGGAATCGAACCCGGGTCCCTGGAGCTGTGAAGCAGCAGTGCTAACCCCTGTGCTACCGTGCCGCCCCAATTCCGCACATTCTACCCCGAACCTACCCCCCCAACCGGAGCTGCAGAAACTGGGAACAGTTCCCTGGAAATGAAACAAATCGTTCCTGGTTACTCCATCCTGTTGGAGCATTTCGCTGCAGGGTACAGGTACAGACCCAATTCCATTCGAGGTCCGAAAATATCTCGGTCCATCTGACCCCTGACCCCAGCTCTCAATCATGTGCCTTCTGAATGGCCTCCTCCTGTTCCTGTGTAACAGGCTCGAGGGGGCTGAATGGGGCCTCCTCCTGTTCCTGTGTAACAGGCTCGAGGGGGCTGAATGGGGCCTCCTCCTGTTCCTGTGTAACAGGCTCGAGGGGGCTGAATGGGGCCTCCTCCTGTTCCTGTGTAACAGGCTCGAGGGGCTGAATGGGGCCTCCTCCTGTTCCTGTGTAACAGGCTCGAGGGGCTGAATGGCCTCCTCCTGTTCCTGTGTAACAGGCTCGAGGGGGCTGAATGGGGCCTCCTCCTGTTCCTGTGTAACAGGCTCGAGGGGCTGAATGGGGCCTCCTCCTGTTCCTGTGTAACAGGCTTGAGGGGCTGAATGGGGCCTCCTCCTGTTCCTGTGTAACAGGCTGGAGGGGCTGAATGGCCTCCACCTGTTCCTGTGTAACAGGCTCGAGGGGCTGAATGGTGCCTCCTCCTGTTCCTGTGTAACAGGCTCGAGGGGCTGAATGGGGCCTCCTCCTGTTCCTGTGTAACAGGCTCGAGGGGCTGAATGGGGCCTCCTCCTGTTCCTGTGTAACAGGCTCGAGGGGCTGAATGGGGCCTCCTCCTGTTCCTGTGTAACAGGCTCGAGGGGCTGAATGGGGCCTCCTCCTGTTCCTGTGCAACAGGCTCGAGGAGCTGAATGGTCTCCTCCTGTTCCTGTGTAACAGGCTCGAGGGGCTGAATGGCCTCCTCCTGTTCCTGTGTAACAGGCTCGAGGGGCTGAATGGTGCCTCCTCCTGTTCCTGTGTAACAGGCTCGAGGGGCTGAATGGGGCCTCTTCCTGTTCCTGTGTAACAGGCTCGAGGGGCTGAATGGCCTCCTCCTGTTCCTGTGTAACAGGCTCGAGGGGCTGAATGGGGCCTCCTCCTGTTCCTGTGTAACAGGCTGGAGGGGCTGAATGGCCTCCTCCTGTTCCTGTGTAACAGGCTCGAGGGGCTGAATGGCCTCCTCCTGTTCCTGTGTAACAGGCTCGAGGGGCTGAATGGCCTCCTCCTGTTCCCGTGTAACAGGCTCGAGGGGCTGAATGGCCTCCTCCTGTTCCTGTGTAACAGGCTCGAGGGGCTGAATGGCCTCCTCCTGTTCTTGTGTAACAGGCTCAAGAGGGGCTGAATGGGGCCTCCTCCTGTTCCTGTGTAACAGGCTCGAGGGGCTGAATGGCCTCCTCCTGTTCCTGTGTAACAGGCTCGAGGGGCTGAATGGGGCCTCCTCCTGTTCTTGTGTAACAGGCTCGAGGGGCTGAATGGCCTCCTCCTGTTCCTGTGTAACAGGCTCGAGGGGCTGAATGGCCTCCTCCTGTTCCTGTGTAACAGGCTCGAGGGGCTGAATGGGGCCTCCTCCTGTTCCTGTGTAACAGGCTCGAGGGGCTGAATGGCCTCCTCCTGTTCCTGTGTAACAGGCTCGAGGGACAAGAGGAGGAACCCATTCAAAGGGTGCTCCGGGAAACCCATCCCAGGGTCTGCACATCACTGGGCAGACGTTTCGCAGCTCAGGACAGTTGTGTCAGGCCTGAGAGACACTCCGAGATGTTCATTGACTTGTGTGGGATGAAATCAGTGGTGGAGCCATAGCGTCACCTGCTGGCAACAAGCTGTAGTTCAGCAGAAATTAAATTATATCAAAACGCAGGGTCCTGAATTCAATCACACCTGCAAAGGGCTGGGAATTTTCCAGAGAGATCGGCAGGCAGGGAAGCACAGCCAAGGGTCAGGACTGAGGGAGTGCCGCACTGTCAGAGGGTCAGTGCTGAGGGAGTGCCGCACTGTCAGAGGGTTTGTACTGAGGGAGTGCCGCACTGTCAGAGGGTCAGTGCTGAGGGAGTGCCGCACTGTCAGAGGGTCAGTGCTGAGGGAGTGCCGCACTGTCAGAGGGTCAGTACTGAGGGAGTGCCGCACTGTCAGAGGGTCAGTGCTGAGGGAGTGCCGCACTGTCAGAGGGTCAGGACTGAGGGAGTGCCGCACTGTCAGAGGGTCAGTGCTGAGGGAGTGCCGCACTGTCAGAGGGTCAGTGCTGAGGGAGTGCCGCACTGTCAGAGGGTCAGTGCTGGGGGAGTGCCGCACTGTCAGAGGGTCAGTGCTGAGGGAGTGCCGCACTGTCAGAGGGTCAGTGCTGAGGGAGTGCCGCACTGTCAGAGGGTCAGTGCTGGGGGAGTGCCGCACTGTCAGAGGGTCAGTACTGAGGGAGTGCTGCACTGTCAGAGGGTCAGTACTGAGGGAGTGCTGCACTGTCAGAGGGTCAGTACTGAGGGAGTGCCGCACTGTCAGAGGGTCAGTACTGAGGGAGTGCCGCACTGTCAGAGGGTCAGTACTGAGGGAGTGCCGCACTGTCAGAGGGTCAGTACTGAGGGAGTGCTGCACTGTCAGAGGGTCAGTACTGAGGGAGTGCTGCACTGTCAGAGGGTCAGTACTGAGGGAGTGCCGCACTGTCAGAGGGTCAGTACTGAGGGAGTGCCGCACTGTCAGAGGGTCAGTACTGAGGGAGTGCTGCACTGTCAGAGGGTCAGTACTGAGGGAGTGCTGCACTGTCAGAGGGTCAATACCAAGAACAAAGAACAAAGAAAATTACAGCACAGGAACAGGCCCCTCCAAGCCTGCACCGACCATGCTGCCCGACTGAACTAAAACCCCCGACCCTTCCGGGGATCGTATCCCTCTATTCCCATCCTATTCATGTATTTGTCAAGATGCCCCTTAAAACTCACTACCGTATCCGCTTCCACTCCCTCCCCCGGCAGTGAGTTCCAGGCACCCACCACCCTCTGTGTAAAAAATCTGCCTCGTGCATCTCCTTTAAACCTTGCCCCACGCACCTTAAACCTGTGCCCCCGAGTAATTGACTCTTCCACCCTGGGAAAAAGCTTCTGACTATCCACTCTGTCCATGCCTCTCATAATATTGTAGACTTCTATCAGGTCTCCCCTCAACCTCCGTCGCTCCAGTGAGAACAAACCAAGTTTCTCCAACCTCTCCTCAAAGCTAATGCCCTCCATACCAGGCAACATCCTGGTAAATCTTTTCTGTACCCTCTCCAAAGCCCCCACACCCTTCTGGTAGTGTGGCGACCAGAATTGAACACTATATTCCAAGCGCAGCCTAACTAAGGTTCTATAAAGCTGCAACATGACTTGCCAATTTTTAAACTCAATACTCCGGCCGGTGTTCAGGAGGGTTTCCTGACACAGCATGTGGACAAGCCTACAAGAGGAGAGGCTGTACTTGATCTGATACTGACCAATGATCCTGGACAGGTGTCAGATCTCTCAGTGGGAGAGCATCTTGGGGATAGCGATCATAACTCTATCTCCTTTGTGCTTGCATTGGAAAAAGAGAGGATCAGGCAAGCCAGGAAGGCGTTTATATGGAGTAAGGGGAAATATGAAGACATAAGGCAGCAAATTAGAGGAGTAAATTGGAAGGAGGTATTCGCGGGGAAATGTACTGAAGAGAAGTGGCAGTTTTTCAAGGAATGTCTGTCTAGAGTTCTACAGGACAACGTTCCGATGAGACAGGGAGGAGTTGGTAGGTTAAAGGAACCGTGGTGCACGAAAGCTGTGCGGGACCTAGTCAAGAAGAATAGGAAAGCGTACAAAAGGTTCAAAGAGCTTGGCGAAGATAGGGATTTAGAAGAGTATACGGCTTGTCGGAAGGGACTAAAGAAGGAAATTAGGAGAGCCAGAAGGGGTCACGAGAAGGCTTTGGCAGGTAGGATTAAGGAGAACCCTAAGGTGTTCTATAAATATGTGAAGAGTAAAAGGATGAGACGTGACGGAATAGGGCCTATAAAAGGTGAAGGCGGGAAAGTCTGTACGGAACCAGTAGAAATGGCAGAGGTGCTTAATGAGTATTTTGCCTCGGTTTTCACAGAGGAGAAGGACCTGGGTGGATGTACTGTGGGCTTGCGGTGGACTGAAAGGATTGAGTATGTGGACTTTAAGAAAGAGGTTGTGCTGGAATCTTTGAATGGCATCAAGATAGATAAGTCACCGGGTCCGGATGGGATGTACCCCAGGTTACTGTGGGAGGCGAGGGAAGAGATTGCAGACCCTCTGGCGATGATCTTTGCGTCATCGATGGAGACGGGAGAGGTGCCGGAGGATTGGAGAATTGCGGATGTGGTTCCTATTTTCATGAAGGGGAATAGGGATAGCCCAGGAAATTACCGATCGGTGAGTCTAACCTCAGTGGTTGGTAAACTGATGGAGAAGATCCTGAGGGACAAGATTTATGAGCATTTAGAGAGGTTTAGTATAGAAACATAGAAAAACTACAGCACAAACAGGCCCTTCGGCCCACAAACACATCCCTACCTTCTAGACCTACCTATAACCCTCCATCCTATTAAGCTCCATGTACTCATCCAGGAGTCTCTTAAAAGACCCTATTGAGTTCGCCTCCACCACCACTGACGGCAGCCGATTCCAGTCGCCCACCACCCTCTGTGTGAAAAACTTCCCCCTAACATTTTCCCTGTACCTACCCCCCAGCACCTTAAACCTGTGTCCTCTCGTAGCAGCCATTTCCACCCTGGGAAAAAGCCTCTGAGAGTCCACCCGATCTATGCCTCTCAACATCTTATACACCTCTATTAGGTCTCCTCTCATCCTTCGTCTCTCCAAGGAGAAAAGACCAAGCTCCCTCAGCCTATCCTCATAAGGCATGCCACTCAATCCAGGCAACATCCTTGTAAATCTCCTCTGCACCCTTTCAATCTTTTCCACATCCTTCCTATAGTGAGACGACCAGAACTGAGCACAGTACTCCAAGTGGGGTCTGACGAGGGTCTTATATAGCTGCATCATTATCCCTGGACTCCTAAACTCAATCCCTCGATTGATAAAGGCCAGCACACCTTACACCTTCTTAACCACCTCCTCCACCTGCGGGGCAGATTTTAGAGTCCTATAGACCCGGACCCCAAGGTCCTTCTGATCCTCTACAGTACTAAGAGTCTTTCCCTTTATATTGTACTCCTTCATCCCATTTGACCTGCCAAAATGGACCACTACGTATTTATCAGGGTTGAAGTCCATCTGCCACTTCTCCGCCCAGTCTTGCATCCTATCTATGTCCCTCTGTAACTTCTGACATCCCTCCAGACTATCCACAACCCCACCAACCTTCGTGTCGTCGGCAAACTTACCAACCCATCCCTCCACTTCCTCATCCAGGTCATTTATGAAAATGACAAACAGCAAGGGTCCCAGAACAGATCCCTGGGGCACGCCACTGGTGACCGACCTCCATTTAGAAAAAGACCCATCTATGCCCACTCTCTGCCTCCTTTGGGCAAGCCAGTTCTGGATCCACAGGGCAGCAGCCCCTTGGATCCCATGCCCTCTCACTTTTTCTAGAAGCCTTGCATGGGGGACCTTATCGAACACCTTGCTAAAATCCATATAAACCACATCTACCACCTTCCCTTCGTCAATGTGTTTAGTCACATTTTCGAAGAACTCCACCAGGCTCGTAAGGCACGATCTGCCCTTGACAAAGCCATGCTGAGTATTCTTGAGCATACTAAACCTCTCTAAATGCTCATATATCCTGTCCCTCAGGATCTTCTCCATCAGTTTACCAACCACTGAGGTTAGACTCACCGGTCGGTAATTTCCTGGGCTATCCCTATTCCCCTTCTTGAAAATAGGAACCACATCCGCAATCCTCCAATCCTCCGGCTCCTCTCCCGTCTCCATCGACGACGCAAAGATCATCGCCAGAGGCTCTGCAATCTCCTCCCTCGCCTCCCACAGTAACCTGGTACATCCCATCCGGTCCCAGCGACCTATCTATCTTGATTCAATTCAAAGATTCCAGCACAACCTCTTTCTTAAAGTCCACATACTCAATCCTTTCAGTCCACCGCACGCCCGCAGTACATCCACCCAGGTCTTTCTCCTCTGTGAAAACCGAGGCAAAATACTCATTGAGCACCTCTGCCATTTCTCCTGGAATTAAGTATGCTCAAGAATACTCAGCATGGCTTTGTCAAAGGCAGATCGTGCCTTACGAGCCTGGTGGAGTTCTTCGAAAATGTGACTAAACACATTGACGAAGGGAAGGCGGTAGATGTGGTTTATATGGATTTTAGCAAGGCGTTCGATAAGGTCCCCCATGCAAGGCTTCTAGAAAAAGTGAGAGGGCATGGGATCCAAGGGGCTGCTGCCCTGTGGATCCAGAACTGGCTTGCCCAAAGGAGGCAGAGAGTGTGTATAGATGGGTCTTTTTCTAAATGGAGGTCGGTCACCAGTGGAGTGCCCCAGGGATCTGTTCTGGGACCCTTGCTGTTTGTCATTTTCATAAATGACCTGGATGAGGAAGTGGAGGGATGGGTTGGTAAGTTTGCCGACGACACGAAGGTTGGTGGGGTTGTGGATAGTCTGGAGGGATGTCAGAAGTTACAGAGGGACATAGATAGGATGCAAGACTGGGCGGAGAAGTGGCAGATGGACTTCAACCCAGATAAATGCGTAGTGGTCCATTTTGGCAGGTCAAATGGGATGAAGGAGTACAATATAAAGGGAAAGACTCTTAGTACTGTAGAGGATCAGAAGGACCTTGGGGTCCGGGTCCATAGGACTCTAAAATCGGCCCCGTCAGGTGGAGGAGGTGGTTAAGAAGGCGTATGGTGTGCTGGCCTTTATCAATCGGGGGATTGAGTTTAGGAGTCCAGGGATAATGATGCAGCTATATAAGACCCTCGTCAGACCCCACTTGGAGTACTGTGCTCAGTGCTGGTTGCCTCACTATAGGAAGGATGTGGAAATGATTGAAAGGGTGCAGAGGAGATTTACAAGGATGTTGCCTGGATTGAGTGGCATGCCTTGTGAGGATAGGCTGAGGGAGCTCGGTCTTTTCTCATTGGAGAGACGAAGGATGAGAGGAGACCTAATAGAGGTGTATTAGATGTTGAGAGGCATAGATCGGGTGGACTCTCAGAGGCTTTTTCCCAGGGTGGAAATGTCTGCTACGAGAGGACACAGGTTTAAGGTGCTGGGGGTAGGTACAGGGTAAATGTTAGGGGTAGGTTTTTCACTCAGAGGGTGGTGGGCGAGTGGAATCGGCTGCCGTCAGTGGTGGTGGAGGCGAACTCAATAGGGTCTTTTAAGAGACTCCTGGATGAGTACATGGAGCTTAATAGGATGGAGGGTTATAGGTCGGCCTAAAAGGGAGGGATATGTTCGGCACAACTTGTGGGGCCGAAGGGCCTGTTTTGTGCTGTAGTTTTTCTATGTTTCCATGAAGGCAAGCATGCCGTATGCCTTCTTGACTACCTTCTCCACCTGCATTGCCACTTTCAGTGACCTGTGTACCTGTACACCCAGATCCCTCTGCCTATCAATACTCTTAAGGGTTCTGCCATTTACTGTATATTTCCTATCTGTATTAGACCTTCCAAAATACATTACCTCACATTTGTCCGGAGTAAACTCCATCTGCATCTCTCCACCCAAGTCTCCAACCGATCTATATCCTGCTGTATCCTCTGATGGTCCTCATCGCTATCCGCAAATCCACCAACCTTTGTGTCGTCCGCAAACTTACTAATCAATCCAGTTACATTTTCCTCCAAATCATTTATATACATTACAAACAGCAAAGGACCCAGCACTGATCTCTGAGGAACACCACTTGTCACAGCCCTCCATTCAGGAATGGAGATGGCAGGACAAGTCAAACCCCAGAGAGAACATTCCAGAAAAACTAATTGCAACTTTTATTTCCTTTCTTTGCAGTGATCTCGACAAACCAGGAGCAGTTTGCATACGGTCAGTAAAAACAATTCATCACATCAGCGGAACAGTACAAATAAAACACACACACTGTCTGTCACTGGGGTATGGGTCCCACACACACTGACTCTCACTGGGGTACGGGTCCCACACACACTGACTCTCACTGGGGTACGGGTTCCACACACACTGACTCTCACTGGGGTACGGGTTCCAGACACACTGACTCTCACTGGGGTACGGGTTCCACACACACTGACTCTCACTGGGGTACGGGTCCCACACACACTGACTCTCACTGGGATACGGGTTTCACACACACTGACTCTCACTGGGGTACGGGTCCCACACACACTGACTCTCACTGGGGTACGGGTCCCACACACGCTGACTCTCACTGGGGTACGGGTCCCACACACACTGACTCTCACTGGGGTACGGGTCCCACACACACTGACTCTCACTGGGGTACGGGTCCCACACACACTGACTCTCACTGGGGTACGGGTTCCACACACACTGACTCTCACTGGGGTACGGGCTCCACACACACTGACTCTCACTGGGGTACGGGTTTCACACACACTGACTCTCACTGGGGTACGGGACCCACACACACTGACACTCACTGGGGTACGGGTGAGAGAGAGTGCTGCACTGTCAGGGGGTCAGTACTGAGGGAGGGCCGCACTGTCAGTGGGAGAGTACTGAGAGAGTGCTGCATTGTCAGAGGGTCAGTACTGAGGGAGTGCCGCACTGTCAGAGGGTCAGTGCTGAGGGAGTGCCGCACTGTCAGAGGGTCAGTACTGAGGGAGTGCCGCACTGTCAGAGGGTCAGTGCTGAGGGAGTGCCACACTGTCAGAGGGTCAGTGCTGAGGGAGTGCCGCACTGTCAGAGGTTCAGTGCTGAGGGAGTGTCGCGCTGTCAGAGAGTCAGTATTGAGGGAGTGGCGCACTGTCAGAGGGTCAGTGCTGAGGGAGTGCCGCACTGTCAGAGGGTCAGTGTTGAGGGAGTGCCACACTGTCAGAGGTTCAGTGCTGAGGGAGTGCCGCACTGCCAGAGGGTCAGTGCTGAGGGAGTGCCGCACTGTCAGAGGGTCAGTGCTGAGGGAGTGTCGCACTGTCAGAGGGTCAGTGTTGAGGGAGTGCCACACTGTCAGAGGTTCAGTGCTGAGGGAGTGGCGCACTGCCAGAGGGTCAGTGCTGAGGGAGTGCCGCACTGCCAGAGGGTCAGTACTGAGGGAGTGCCACACTGTCAGAGGGTCAGTGCTGAGGGAGTGCCGCACTGTCAGAGGGTCAGTGCTGAGGGAGTGTCGCACTGTCAGAGGGTCAGTGTTGAGGGAGTGCCACACTGTCAGAGGGTCAGTGCTGAGGGAGTGTCGCACTGTCAGAGGGTCAGTGTTGAGGGAGTGCCACACTGTCAGAGGTTCAGTGCTGAGGGAGGGTCGCACTGTCAGAGGGTCAGTGCTGAGGGAGTGCCGCACTGTCAGAGGGTCAGTACTGAGGGAATGTCGCACTGTCAGAGGGTCAGTACTGAGGGAGTGCCGCACTGTCAGAGGGTCAGTACTGAGGGAGTGCCGCACTGTCAGAGGGTCAGTGCTGAGGGAGTGCCGCACTGTCAGAGGGTCAGTGCTGAGGGAGTGCCGCACTGTCAGAGGGTCAGTGCTGAGGGAGTGTCACACTGTCAGAGGGTCAGTGCTGAGGGAGTGCCGCTCTGTCAGAAGGTCAGTGCTGAGGGAGTGCCGCTCTGTCAGAAGGTCAGTACTGAGGGAGTGCCGCACTGTCAGAGGGTCAGTGCTGAGGGAGTGCTGCACTGTCAGAGGGTCAGTACTGAGGGAGTGCCGCACTGTCAGAGGGTCAGTGCTGAGGGAGTGCCGCACTGTCAGAGGGTCAGTGCTGAGGGAGTGCCGCACTGTCAGAGGGTCAGTACTGAGGGGGTGTTACGCTGAAAGGGAGTTGAGAGATGGAATTGTTGTGGGTGCTGTCTTTGTTGGGGACGAATTGTTTCCTTGTTGGGGCCTCTGAGTAGATACATCCAATTTGCATTTTTGGAGAGCCTTGTGCAAGATCTTTCCTTGCAGATCAGCAAGTGCGGAATCAGCAGTGATTTCAGCATCCTGTCTGTCTCTGTCCGACAGCTGCTCTGCAGAGAGCTGGACACAAAGGGCAATCTGTCAACTCACAACTCTCCTTCGCCTCTCGAGTACCTCCAGCACCTCACGCCGGATCTCTCAGACACCCCAACTCTCTCCAGCTGCAGCAGAACCACGGCAAGATTACAACCCGGTGCTGTACCTGTCCTGGGAGTGTTTGATGGGGGACAGTGTAGAGGGAGCTTTACTCTGTATCTAACCCCGTGCTGCACCTGTCCTGGGAGTGTTTGATGGGGACAGTGTAGAGGGAGCTTTACTCTGTATCTAACCCCGTGCTGTACCTGTTCTGGGAGTGTTTGATGGGGACAGTGTAGAGGGAGCTTTACTCTGTCTCTAACCCCGTGCTGCACCTGTCCTGGGAGTGTTTGATGGGGACAGTGTAGAGGGAGCTTTACTCTGTATCTAACCCCGTGCTGTACCCGTCCTGGGGGTGTTTGATGGGGACAGTGTAGAGGGAGCTTTACTCTGTATCTAACCCCGTGCTGTACCTGTCCTGGGAGTGTTTGATGGGGACAGTGTAGAGGGAGCTTTACTCTGTATCTAACCCCGTGCTGTACCTGTCCTGGGAGTGTTTGATGGGGGACAGTGTAGGGGGAGCTTTACTCTGTATCTAACCCCGTGCTGCACCTGTCCTGGGAGTGTTTGATGGGGACAGTGTAGAGGGAGCTTTACTCTGTATCTAACCCCGTGCTGTACCTGTTCTGGGAGTGTTTGATGGGGACAGTGTAGAGGGAGCTTTACTCTGTATCTAACCCCGTGCTGTACCTGTCCTGGGAGTGTTTGATGGGGACAGTGTAGAGGGAGCTTTACTCTGTATCTAACCCCGTGCTGTACCCGTCCTGGGGGTGTTTGATGGGGACAGTGTAGAGGGAGCTTTACTCTGTATCTAACCCCGTGCTGTACCTGTCCTGGGAGTGTTTGATGGGGACAGTGTAGAGGGAGCTTTACTCTGTATCTAACCCCGTGCTGTACCTGTCCTGGGAGTGTTTGATGGGGGACAGTGTAGAGGGAGCTTTACTCTGTATCTAACCCCGTGCTGTACCTGTCCTGGGAGTGTTTGATGGGGGAGAGTGTAGAGGGAGCTTTACTCTGTATCTAACCCCGTGCTGTACCCGTCCTGGGAGTGTTTGATGGGGACAGTGTAGAGGGTGCTTTACTCCGTATCTAACCCCATGCTGTACCTGTCCTGGGAGTGTTTGATGGGGACAGTGTAGAGGGAGCTTTACTCTGTATCTAACCCCATGCTGTACCTGTCCTGGGAGTGTTTGACGGGGACAGTGTAGAGGGTGCTTTACTCTGTATCTAACCCCGTGCTGTACCTGTCCTGGGAGTGTTTGATGGGGGACAGTGTAGAGGGAGCTTTACTCTGTATGTAACCCCGTGCTGTACCTGTCCTGGGAGTGTTTGATGGGGACAGTGTAGAGGGTGCTTTACTCTGTATCTAACCCCATGCTGTACCCGTCCTGGGAGTGTTTGATGGGGACAGTGTAGAGGGAGCTTTACTCTGTATCTAACCCCGTGCTGTACCTGTCCTGGGAGTGTTTGATGGGGGACAGTGTAGAGGGAGCTTTACTCTGTATGTAACCCCGTGCTGTACCTGTCCTGGGAGTGTTTGATGGGGACAGTGTAGAGGGAGCTTTACTCTGTATCTAACCCCGTGCTGTACCTGTCCTGGGAGTGTTTGATGGGGGACAGTGTAGAGGGAGCTTTACTCTGTATCTAACCCCGTGCTGTACCTGTCCTGGGAGTGTTTGATGGGGACAGTGTAGAGGGAGCTTTACTCTGTATCTAACCCCGTGCTGTCCCTGTCCTGGGAGTGTTTGATGGGGACAGTGTAGAGGGAGCTTTACTCTGTATCTAACCCCGTGCTGTACCTGTCCTGGGAGTGTTTGATGGGGACAGTGTAGAGGGAGCTTTACTCTGTATCTAACCCCGTGCTGTGCCTGTCCTGGGAGTGTTTGATGGGGGACAGTGAATGATCCGGACCGCTCTATCTCCCCCCTGCTGACGTGCGTTACCTTTTCACACACTGACTGTTTTGTTCTCCAATTTCTATTTCAGATTTTGTTTCATCAGGCCACTGCTTTCATTTCCTTTTTCGAAGTTCTCCAAAGTTCTGTTGAGAATCAATGTTCCCGTTTATAAGAATCGCTTTGTCCCTTGCCCTGTTGCATGGTAGGTCTACGTCTGAAGCTTCTAGAAACTTCTCTGGGACTCTGAGCACTTTCTGCATTTTAATAGCACCCTTCACGTCCTCAAACAGCCCATGATGCTTCATTGGAGCGTACATCAGACAGAAAATAGACCCCCAGGTACATGAAGATATACCAGGGAGAGGCGATCCCAAACTCTCTGAGAGGTGTTCATTATCAGTTCTTAAAGGAGAGAGAGAGAGAGAGAGACGAAGTGAGTGTGTGTGAGAGAGAGATGGAGTGAGAGAGGTCAAGAGGTTCGGGAGGGAATTCCAGAGTTCAGGGCCCCCCCAGGCAGCTGAAGGCACGGCCGCCAATGGCGGAGCGATGGGAATCGGGGGGATGCTCAAGAAGCCGGAATTGGAGGAACGCAGAGATCTCAGAGGGTCATGGGGCTGGAGGAGGTTACAGAGATAGGGAGGGGTGTAGGGGCTGGAGGAGGTTACAGAGATAGGGAGGGGTTGTAGGGGCTGGAGGAGGTTACAGAGATAGGGAGGGGTGTAGGGGCTGGAGGAGGTTACAGAGATAGGGAGGGGGTGTAGGGGCTGGAGGAGGTTACAGAGATAGGGAGGGGGTGTAGGGACTGGAGGAGGTTACAGGGATAGGAAGGGGTGTAGGGGCTGGAGGAGGTTACAGAGATAGGGAGGGGGTGTCGGGTCTGGAGGAGGTTACAGAGATAGGGAGGGGTGTAGGGGCTGGAGGAGGTTACAGAGATAGGAAGGGGTGTCGGGGCTGGAGGAGGTTACAGAGATAGGGAGGGGTGTAGGGGCTGGAGGAGGTTACAGAAATATGGAGGGGTGTCGGGGCTGGAGGAGGTTACAGAGATAGGGAGGGGTGTAGGGGCTGCAGAAGGTTCCAGAGATAGGGAGGGGTGTAGGGGCTGGAGGAGGTTACAGAGATAGGGAGGTGTGTAGGGGCTGGAGGAGGTTACAGAGATAGGGAGGGGTGTAGGGGCTGGAGGAGGTTACAGAGATAGGAAGGGGGTGTCGGGGCTGGAGGAGGTTACAGAGATAGGGAGGGGTGTAGGGGCTGGAGGAGGTTACAGAAATATGGAGGGGTGTCGGGGCTGGAGGAGGTTACAGAGATAGGGAGGGGCATAGGGGCTGCAGAAGGTTCCAGAGATAGGGAGGGGTGTAGGGGCTGGAGGAGGTTACAGAGATATGGAGGGTTGTAGGTGCTGGAGGAGGTTCCAGAGATAGGGAGGGGTGCAGGGGCTGGAGGAGGTTACAGAGATGTGGAGGGTTGTAGGTGCTGGAGGAGGTTACAGAGATAGGGAGCGGTGTAGGGGCTGGAGGAGGTTACAGAGATAGGGAGGGGTGTAGGGGCTGGAGGAGGTTACAGAGATAGGGAGGGGGTGTCGGGGCTGGAGGAGGTTACAGAGATAGGCAGGGGTGTATGGTCTGGAGGAGGTTACAGAGATAGGGAGGGGTGTACGGTCTGGGGGAGGTTACAGAGATAGGGAGGGGTGTAGGGTCTGGAGGAGGTTACAGAGATAGGGAGGGGTGTAGGGGCTGGAGGAAGTTCCAGAGATAGGGAGGGGTGTAGGGGCTGGAGGAGGTTACAGAGATAGGGAGGGGTGTAGGGGCTGGAGGAGGTTACAGAAATATGGAGGGGTGTCGGGGCTGGAGGAGGTTACAGAGATAGGGAGGGGTGTAGGGGCTGCAGAAGGTTCCAGAGATAGGGAGGGGTGTAGGGGCTGGAGGAGGTTACAGAGATAGGGAGGGGGTGTAGGGTCTGGAGGAGGTTACAGAGATAGGGAGGGGTGTAGGGGCTGGAGGAGGTTACAGTGATAGGAAGGGGGTGTCGGGGCTGGAGGAGGTTACAGAGATAGGGAGGGGTGTAGGGGCTGGAGGAGGTTACAGAGATATGGAGGGTTGTAGGTGCTGGAGGAGGTTACAGAGATAGGGAGGGGTGTAGGGGCTGGAGGAGGTTACAGAGATAGGGAGGGGTGTAGGGGCTGGAGGACGTTGCAGAGATAGGGAGGGGTGTAGGGGCTGGAGGGGGTTACAGAGATAGGGAGGGGGTGTAGGGGCTGGAGGAGGTTACAGAGATAGGAAGGGGTGTAGGGGCTGGAGGAGGTTACAGAGATGTGGAGGGTTGTAGGTGCTGGAGGAGGTTACAGAGATAGGGAGCGGTGTAGGGGCTGGAGGAGGTTACATAGATATGGAGGGGGTGTCGGGGCTGGAAGAGGCTACAGAGATAGGAAGGGGGTGTCGGGGCTGGAGGAGGTTACAGAGATAGGGAGGGGTGTAGGGGCTGGAGGAGGTTACAGAGATAGGGAGGGGTTGTCGGGGCTGGAGGAGGTTACAGAGATAGGCAGGGGTGTATGGTCTGGAGGAGGTTACAGAGATAGGGAGGGGTGTAGGGGCTGGAGGAGGTTACAGAGATAGGCAGGGGTGTACGGTCTGGAGGAGGTTACAGAGATAGGGAGGGGTGTAAGGGCTGGAGGAAGTTACAGAGATAGGGAGGGGTGTAGGGTCTGGAGGAGATTACAGAGATAGGGAGGGGTGTAGGGGCTGGAGGAGGTTACAGAGATAGGGAGGGGTGTAGGGGCCGGAGGAGGTTACAGAGATCGGGAGGGGTGTAGGGTCTGGAGGAGATTACAGAGATAGGGAGGGGTGTAGGGGCTGGAGGAGGTTACTGAGGTAGGGAGGGGTGTCGGGGCTGGAGGAGGTTACAGAGATAGGGAGGGGCATAGGTGCTGCAGAAGGTTCCAGAGATAGGGAGGGGTGTAGGGGCTGCAGAAGGTTACAGAGATAGGGAGGGGTGTAGGGTCTGGAGGAGGTTACAGAGATAGGGAGGGGTGTAGGGTCTGGAGGAGATTACAGAGATAGGTAGGGGTGTAGGGGCTGGAGGAGGTTACAGAGATATGGAGGGGTGTCAGGGCTGGAGGAGGTTACAGAGATAGGGAGGGGCATAGGGGCTGCAGAAGGTTCCAGCGATAGGGAGGGGTGTAGGGGCTGGAGGAGGTTACAGAGATATGGAGGGTTGTAGGTGCTGGAGGAGGTTCCAGAGATAGGGAGGGGTGTAGGGGCTGGAGGAGGTTACAGAGATGTGGAGGGTTGTAGGTGGAGGAGGCGGTTACAGAGATAGGGAGGGGTGTAGGGGCTGGAGGAGGTTACAGAGATAGGGAGGGGTGTAGGGGCTGGAGGAGGTTACAGAGATAGGGAGGGGTGTCGGGGCTGGAGGAGGTTACAGAGAGAGGGAGGGGTGTCGGGGCTGGAGGAGGTTACAGAGATAGGGAGGGGTGTAGCGGCTGGAGGAGGTTACAGAGATAGGGAGGGGTGTAGGGGCTGGAGGAGGTTACAGAGATAGGGAGGGGTGTATGGGCTGCAGAAGGTTCCAGAGATAGGGAGGGGTGTCAGGGCTGGAGGAGGTTACAGAGATAGGGAGGGGCATAGGGGCTGGAGGAGGTTACAGAGATAGGGAGGGGTGTAGGGGCTGGAGGAGGTTACAGAGATGTGGAGGGTTGTAGGTGCTGGAGGAGGTTACAGAGATAGGGAGGGGTGTAGGGGCTGGAGGAGGTTACATAGATAGGGAGGAGGTGTCGGGGCTGGAGGAGGTTACAGAGATAGGAAGGGGGTGTCGGGGCTGGAGGAGGTTACAGAGATAGGGAGGGGTTTAGGGGCTGGAGGAGGTTACAGAAATATGGAGGGGTGTCGGGGCTGGAGGAGGTTACAGAGATAGGGAGGGGTGTAGGGGCTGCAGAAGGTTCCAGAGATAGGGAGGGGTGTAGGGGCTGGAGGAGGTTACAGAGATATGGAGGGTTGTAGGTGCTGGAGGAGGTTCCAGAGATAGGGAGGGGTGTAGGGGCTGGAGAAGGTTACAGAGATATGGAGGGTTGTAGGTGCTGGAGGAGGTTCCAGAGATAGGGAGGGGTGTAGAGTCTGGAGAAGGTTACAGAGATAGGGAGGGGTGTAGGGGCTGGAGGAGGTTACAGAGATAGGGAGGGGTGGAGGGGCTGGAGGAGGTTACAGAGATAGGGAGGGGGTATAGGGGGCTGGAGGAGGTTACAGAGATAGGGAGGGGGTGTAGGGGCTGGAGGAGGTTACAGAGATAGGAAGGGGGTGTCGGGGCTGGAGGAGGTTACAGAAATATGGAGGGGTGTCGGGGCTGGAGGAGGTTACAGAGATAGGGAGGGGCATAGGGGCTGCAGAAGGTTCCAGCGATAGGGAGGGGTGTAGGGGCTGGAGGAGGTTACAGAGATGTGGAGGGTTGTAGGTGCTGGAGGAGGTTACAGAGATAGGGAGCGGTGTAGGGGCTGGAGGAGGTTACATAGATATGGAGGGGGTGTCGGGGCTGGAAGAGGCTACAGAGATAGGAAGGGGGTGTCGGGGCTGGAGGAGGTTACAGAGATAGGGAGGGGTGTAGGGGCTCGATGAGGTTACAGAGATAGGGAGGGGTGTAGGGGCTGGAGGAGGTTACAGAGATAGGGAGGGGTGTAGGGGCTGGAGGAGGTTACAGAGATAGGCAGGGGTGTATGGTCTGGAGGAGGTTACAGAGATAGGGAGGGGTGCACGGTCTGGAGGAGGTTACAGAGATAGGGAGGGGTGTAAGGGCTGGAGGAAGTTACAGAGATAGGGAGGGGTGTAGGGGCCGGAGGAGGTTACAGAGATAGGGAGGGGTGTAGGGTCTGGAGGAGATTACAGAGATAGGGAGGGGTGTAGGGGCTGGAGGAGGTTACTGAGGTAGGGAGGGGTGTCGGGGCTGGAGGAGGTTACAGAGATAGGGAGGGGCATAGGTGCTGCAGAAGGTTCCAGAGATAGGGAGGGGTGTAGGGGCTGCAGAAGGTTACAGAGATAGGTAGGGGTGTAGGGGCTGGAGGAGGTTACAGAAATTTGGAGGGGTGTCAGGGCTGGAGGAGGTTACAGAGATAGGGAGGGGCATAGGGGCTGCAGAAGGTTCCAGCGATAGGGAGGGGTGTAGGGGCTGGAGGAGGTTACAGAGATGTGGAAGGTTGTAGGGGCTGGAGGAGGTTACAGAGATAGGGAGGGGTGTAGGGGCTGGAGGAGGTTACATAGATAGGGAGGGGGTGTCGGGGCTGGAAGATGTTACAGTGATGTGGAGGGTTGTAGGTTCTGGAGGAGGTTACAGAAATATGGAGGGGTGTCAGGACTGGAGGAGGTTACAGAGATAGGGAGGGGCATAGGGGCTGGAGGAGGTTACAGAGATGTGGAAGGTTGTAGGGGCTGGAGGAGGTTTCAGAGATAGGGAGGGGTGTAGAGGCTGGAGGAGGTTACAGAGACAGGGAGGGGTGTAGGGGCTGCAGAAGGTTCCAGAGATAGGGAGGGGTGTAGGGGCTGGAGGAGGTTACAGAAATATGGAGGGGTGTCAGGACTGGAGGAGGTTACAGAGATAGGGAGGGGCATAGGGGCTGGAGGAGGTTACAGAGTTAGGGAGGGGTGTAGGGGCTGGAGGAGGTTACAGAGATGTGGAGGGTTGTAGGTGCTGGAGGAGGTTACAGGGATAGGGAGGGGTGTAGGGGCTGGAGGAGTTTACATAGATAGGGAGGGGGTGTCGGGGCTGGAGGAGGTTACAGAGATAGGAAGGGGGTGTCGGGGCTGGAGGAGGTTACAGAGATAGGGAGGGGTGTAGGGGCTGGAGGAGGTTACAGAAATATGGAGGGGTGTCGGGGCTGGAGGAGGTTACAGAGATAGGGAGGGGTGTAAGAGCTGCAGAAGGTTCCAGAGATAGGGAGGGGTGTAGGGGCTGGAGGAGGTTACAGAGATATGGAGGGTTGTAGGCGCTGGAGGAGGTTCCAGAGATAGGGAGGGGTGTAGGGGCTGGAGGAGGTTACATAGATAGGGAGGGGGTGTCGGGGCTGTAAGATGTTACAGTGATGTGGAGGGTTGTAGGTGCTGGAGGAGGTTCCAGAGATAGGGAGGGGTGTAGGGGCTGCAGAAGGTTACAGAGATAGGGAGGGGTGTCGGGGCTGGAGGAGGTTACAGAGATGTGGAGGGTTGTAGGTGGAGGAGGAGGTTACAGAGATAGGGAGGGGTGTAGGGGCCGGAGGAGGTTACAGAGATAGGGAGGGGTGTCGGGGCTGGAGGAGATTACAGAGAGACGGAGGGGTATAGGGGCTGGAGGAGGTTACAGAGATAGGGAGGGGTGTCGGGGCTGGAGGAGGTTACTGAGAGAGGGAGGGGTATAGCGGCTGGAGGAGGTTACAGAGATAGGGAGGGGGTGTCGGGGCTGGAGGAGGTTACAGAGAGAGGGAGGGGTATAGGGGCTGGAGGAGGTTACAGAGATAGGGAGGGGTGTAGGGGCTGGAGGAGGTTACAGAGAGAGGGAGGGGTATAGGGGCTGGAGGAGGTTACAGAGATAGGGAGGGGTGTCGGGGCTGGAGGAGGTTACAGAGAGAGGGAGGGGTATAGGGGCTGGAGGAGGTTACAGAGATAGGGAGGGGTGTAGGGGCAGGAGAAGGTTACAGAGATAGGGAGGGGTGTAGGGGCTGGAGGAGGTTACAGAGATAGGGAGGGGTGTAGGGGCTGCAGAAGGTTCCAGAGATAGGGAGGGGTGTCGGGGCTGGAGGAGGTTACAGAGAGAGGGAGGGGTATAGGGGCTGGAGGAGGTTACAGAGATAGGGAGGGGTATAGTGGCTGGAGGAGGTTTCAGAGATAGGGAGGGGTGTAGGGGCTGGAGGAGGTTACAGAGATAGGGAGGGGTGTAGGGGCTGGAGGAGGTTACAGAAATATGGAGGGGTGTCAGGGCTGGAGGAGGTTACAGAGATAGGGAGGGGCATAGGGGCTGGAGGAGGTTACAGAGATAGGGAGGGGTGTAGGGGCTGGAGGAGGTTACAGAGATGTGGAGGGTTGTAGGTGCTGGAGGAGGTTACAGAGATAGGGAGGGGTGTAGGGGCTGGAGCAGGTTACATAGATAGGGAGGGGGTGTCGGGGCTGGAAGATGTTACAGAGATAGGAAGGGGGTGTCAGGGCTGGAGAAGGTTTACAGAGATAGGGAGGGGTGTAGGGGCTGGAGGAGGTTACAGAAATATGGAGGGGTGTCGGGGCTGGAGGAGGTTACAGAGATAGGGAGGATTGATGATTTACTAAGAAGCTACCGGGACTTGATGAATTGAGTCATAAGGAGAGGCTGAATAGACTGGGACTTTTTTCACTGGAGCGTAGGAGGCTGAGGGGTGATCTTTCGAGGTCTATAAAATAATAAGGGGCATAGATCAGCTAGACAGTCAATATCTTTTCCCAAAGGTAGGGGAGTCTAAAACTAGAGGGCATAGGTTTAAGGTGAGAGGGGAGAGATACAAAAGTGTCCAGAGGGGCAATGTTTTCACACAGAGGGTGGTGAGTGTCTGGAACAAGCTGCCAGAGGCAGTAGTAGAGGCGGGTACAATTTTGTCTTTCAAGAAGCATTTAGAAGTTACATGGGTAGGATGGGTATGGAGGGATATGGGCCAAACGCGGGCAATTGGGACTAGCTTAATGGTTTAAAAAAAAGAGGCGGTATGGACAAGTTGGGCTGAAGGGCCTGTTTCCGTGCTGTAAACCTCTCTGACTCTATGAGTAAGTTGGATTGAGGGATACGGGGAGAAGGTGGGTTGTTCGATGCATCCGGAATATCCACGGGGGTGCCGTGTCCCAGCTAATGCTATCATTCTGTCTCTCTCCCCAGGATCGTGCGAGGCAGGTTGGGTTGTTGATCTCCCCAGCACGCTCACAGCTCAGAGAGGGTTATGCGTAGTGATTCCCTGTCACTACCAGTATCCCAGCGGCGTGACTCCTACACAGTACGTGGGAATCTGGCTCCAACTTCGGAAATCAGTCCGGACGCAAACTATTTACAACAGCAGCGATTCCCAGTCGCAGAGGAACAGATTCCGACTGTCCGGCCAGCTGGAGGACCGTGACTGTTCCTTGTCCATTGACAATGTACGTCATCAAGACAGCAGCACCTATCAGTTCCGAATTGAGCTGGGTGGTTCTTCTAAATACACCTACAGCAAGCGTGTCCATTTACACGTGTCAGGTTAGTTATTGTCTCTCTCGCCGTGCTCCCACTCTCGAGACATTTTCGGGAGACACCCCTCTGTCCCAGTCTAGGTCCCCGCGCGCCCACATACGGGGAGCCTTCCCGAAACCGGGCTGGTGGATCCTTCATTGGGATCTTCGGACTGTGTTTGAGGTGGGTCCACGTTTCGGGGGGTTGGGGGGGGGGGGGGGGGGGGGGGCGAGCGGGGGGAGGAGGTGCAGGGGGTGGTTGGCAGATCCGCACTCCGCCCGCCCGGAACTGTGATTGGTCGGAGAATGTTTTGGGCTCCGGTTTCATGCGGGTCTGCGCTCGGATGGGTCTGCCCTCGACAGAGCTCGCGTTTGACTAATCCGCATCGGACGGGTCCGCGTTTGTGATTAACAGGTCCGCTCTCGACCAACCTGCATCGGGAAAATGCTCGGTTTATTGTAAAGGGTGTGATAATGGGACACTTAGAAATTATCAACAGGACTAGAAAAAGTCAACGTGGATTTATGAAAGGGAAATCCTGTTTGACAAACCTAGGCGGCACGGTAGCGCAGTGGTTAGCACTGCTGCTTCACAGCTCCAGGGTCCTGGGTTCGATTCCCGGCTCGGGTCACTGTCTGTGTGGAGCTTGCACATTCTCCTCGTGTCTGCGTGGGTTTCCTCCGGGTGCTCCGGTTTCCTCCCACAGTCCAAAGATGTGCGGGTTAGGTTGATTGGCCAGGTTAAAAATTGCCCCTTAGAGTCCTGAGATGCGTAGGTTAGCGGGATTAGCGGGTAACTATGTGGGGGTAGGGGTAGGGGTAGGGCCTGGGTGGGATTGTGGTCGGTGCAGACTCGATGGGCCGAATGGCCTCCTTCTGCACTGTAGGGTTTCTATGGTTACTGCAGTTATCTGATGTCATGAGGAGGGTAGATAAAGGGAAACCGGTGGATGTGGTGTATTTGGATTTTCAGAAAGCTTTCGATGAAGTCTCTCTGAAGAGGTTAGTGTGTAAGCTTAAAGTGCATGGATTGGGGGTAATTCATTGGTATGGATTGTGAATTAGTTGCAGAGAGGAGGAATAAATGGGTGTTTTTCTAAGTGGCAGGCAGTGACGAGTGGGGACCCGCAGGGACCCAGCTGTTCACGATGTAGATCGATGATTTGGATAAGGAAACCAAATGTAATATTTCCAAGTTTGCTGACAACTCAAAACTTGATGGGAGTGTGAGTGGTGAGGAAGATGTTGAGTCTTCAAGGTGATTGGGTAAATATGTGGCAGATGCAGAATATTGCGGATAAATGTGAATTTCTTCACTTTGGATGTAGAAACGGAAAGGCAGAGTATTATTTAAATGCTGATCGATTGGGAAATGTTGATATACAACGGGACCTGGAGCGTCCATGTACACCAGTCACTGACAACAGGCAGGCAGGTACAGCAAACAGTTAGGAAGGCAAATGGTCTGTTGGCCTTTATCGTGAGAGGATTCGAGTCCGGGGCAAGGATGTCTCACTGCAGCTGTACGGGGTCTTGGTGAGACCACACCTGGGGTATTGTGGGCGGTTTTGGTCTCCTTATCTGAGAAAGGACATATTTATCACAGAGGGAGCGCAGCGAAGGTTCACCAGACTGATTCCTGGGAAGGGGGAGTGTCGGACGGGGAGAGATTGGGTGGATCGGGCCTGTATTCACTGGGGTTTATCCCCGGGATGGGGGGGGCAGGGGGGAAAGGAAGAGAGCGGGGGGGAAAGAAAGATAGTTGGGGGGGGAAAGAAGATAGTTGGGGGGGGAAAGAAAGATAGTTGGGGGGGGAAAGAAAGATAGTTGGGGGGGGAAAGAAAGATAGTTGGGGGGGGAAAGAAAGATAGTTGGGGGGGGAAAGAAAGATAGTTGGGGGGGAAAGAAAGATAGTTGGGGGGGGAAGAAAGATAGTTGGGGGGGGAAAGAAAGATAGTTGGGGGGGGAAGAAAGATAGTTGGGGGGGGAAAGAAAGATAGTTGGGGGGGGAAAGAAAGATAGTTGGGGGGGGAAGAAAGATAGTTGGGGGGGGAAAGAAAGATAGTTGGGGGGGGAAAGAAAGATAGTTGGGGGGGGAAAGAAAGATAGTTGGGGGGGGAAAGAAAGATAGTTGGGGGGGGAAAGAAAGATAGTTGGGGGGGGAAAGAAAGATAGTTGGGGGGGGAAAAGAAAGATAGTTGGGGGGGGAAAGAAAGATAGTTGGGGGGGGAAAGAAAGATAGTTGGGGGGGGAAGAAAGATAGTTGGGGGGGAAAGAAAGATAGTTGGGGGGGGAAAGAAAGATAGTTGGGGGGGGAAAGAAAGATAGTTGGGGGGGAAAGAAAGATAGTTGGGGGGGGAAAGAAGATAGTTGGGGGGGAAGAAAGATAGTTGGGGGGGGAAAGAAAGATAGTTGGGGGGGGAAAGAAAGATAGTTGGGGTGGGAAAGAAAGATAGTTGGGGTGGGAAAGAAAGATAGTTGGGGGGGAAGAAGATAGTTGGGGGGGGAAAGAAAGATAGTTGGGGGGGGAAAGAAAGATAGTTGGGGGGAAAGAAAGATAGTTGGGGGGGGAACGAAAGATAGTTGGGGGGGAAAGAAAGATAGTTGGGGGGGAGGGGGCCTGGGGGAGGGGGGGACGTGGGGGGGGTGGGTGTGGGGGCCGGGGGGGGAGGCGCGGGGGCCGGGGGGGGGGGGCGCGGGGGGGTGTGGGGGCCGGGGAGGGGGGTGCGGGCGTGGGGGCAGGTGGACCGGGGGGCGGTGCAGAGGGGGGGGGAAGCGAGACGGGGGGGGGGGAGGGGGGAGGCGGCGAGGGCACCCTGTCTGGCAGGACAGCGCGACGGGACCCTCCCGCCTCCTGCCGAGCCGGGTGGGGTTGGGGCCGGTACGGACCCTGAACACAGATCACCGGGAGCGCGGCAGCAATGTTACCGCCCCTAATGAAGGATGTTCTCTCCAACCAGACCCGACAGAGAAGCCGACGGTCTCCCACAGAGAGGATGTGGTTGAAGGCAGGGAGGTGACCGTAACCTGCACTTTCCTCACTAACTGCACGGGAACACAAGCAACACTGAACTGGCTGCAATTTAAACCGGCAAAACGCTCGTATCTCACCAACCAAGGTGGAGACACGGAACGCGGCCTTGCTGTTTACCAGCCACCTGACCTTCATTCCCAGCTTCCAGCATCAGGAGAAACGTCTCGTGTGTGAAGTCAAATGGCGTCACGTCTCATTGCGAGGAGATTTGCATTTGGAGATACAGTGTAAGGGGATTTGCATTTGGAGATATGGTGTAAGGAAATTCTCCCTAGTTTAATCTCAGCGACAGAATGACCCCCACCTCAGGGACTGAGCCGAGTGAAACAGCCCAGAATCATTGTCACATCTGGAAATATCTCCCTGTTCATAGATTCATTCACTGAACCCTCCATCAGAACCCCCGCCTCCCTTCATCCCGCACCCACACACCCCCTCCCTCACTCCCCCACACACCCCCTCCCGCCTCCCTCACTCCCCCACACACCCCCTCCCGCCTCCCTCACTCCCCCACACACCCCCTCCCGCCTCCCTCACTCCCCCACACACCCCCTCCCGCCTCCCTCACTCCCCCACACACCCCCTCCCGCCTCCCTCACTCCCCCACACACCCCCTCCCGCCTCCCTCACTCCCCATCCCCTCCCCCATCCCCTCCCTCACTCCCCCATCCCCTCCCCCATCCCCTCCCTCACTCTTCATCCCCTCCCACCACTCCCCATCCCCTCCCCCCTCCCCGCCTCCCTCACTCCCCCATCCCCTCCCCGCCTCCCTCACTCCCCCATCCCCTCCCCCACCCCCTCCCCGTCTCCCTCACTCCCCCGTCCCCTCCCCGTCTCCCTCACTCCCCCATCCCCTCCCCGCCTCCCTCACTCAACCACACACCCCCTCCCGCTCCCTCACTCCCCCACACACCCCCTCCCGCCTCCCTCACTCCCCATCCCCTCCCCCATCCCCTCCCTCACTCCCCCACACACCCCCTCCCTCACTCCCCCACACACCCCCTCCCGCCTCCCTCACTCCCCCATCCCCTCCCCATCCCCTCCCTCACTCCCCCATCCCCTCCCCTCCTCCCTCACTCCTCCATCCCCTCCCCGTCTCCCTCACTCCCCCATCCCCTCCCCGCCTCCCTCACTCCCCACATACCCCCTCCCGCCTCCCTCACTCCCCACACACCCCTCCTGCCTCCCTCACTCCCCATCCCCTCCCCCATCCCCTCCCTCACTCCCCCACACACCCCCTCCCGCCTCCCTCACTCCCCCACACACCCCCTCCCGCCTCCCTCACTCCCCCATCCCCTCCCCATCCCCTCCCCCACTCCCCCATCCCCTCCCCTCCTCCCTCACTCCCCCATCCCCTCCCCGTCTCCCTCACTCCCCCAACCCCTCCCCATCCCCTCCCTCACTCCCCCATCCCCTCCCCTCCTCCCTCACTCCCCCATCCCCTCCCCGTCTCCCTCACTCCCCCAACCCCTCCCCATCCACTCCCTCACTCCCCATCCCTCCCCTCCTCCCTCACTCCTCCATCCCCTCCCCGCCTCCCTCACTCCCCCATCCACTCCCCATCCCCTCCCACACTCCCCCATCCCCTCCCCATCCCCTCCCACACTCCCCCATCCCTCCCCATCCCCTCCCTCACTCCCCCATCCCCTCCCCTCCCTCCTCCCTCACTCCTCCATCCCCTCCCCAACTCCCCCATCCCCTCCCCACTCCCCCATCCCCATCCCCTCCCTCACTCCCCCATCCCCTCCCCGCCTCCCTCACTCCTCCATCCCCTCCCCGCCTCCCTCACTCCTCCATCCCCTCCCCGCCTCCCTCACTCCTCCATCCCCCTCCCCGCCTCCCTCACTCCCCCATCCCCTCCCCGCCTCCCTCACTCCTCCATCCCCTCGCAGCCTCCCTCACTCC
>NW_027592789.1:0-45407 GCF_964213995.1 Mustelus asterias
AGGACCCTTGTTGACTGTGTGTCTAATTGAATGCCTGAACAGGTTGAGTTACAGAGTGATGGAAGCACGGCGGTGTGGACCAATAAGCATGAGGCTGTAGAACAGTACGGCTAGTCGGGAAGGACTGAATTCTGTGTTTGCTGCCCCCTCCCACTCGAACGCAGCTCACACCACTCCAGGCATCTTCATAAAGGCTGCAGGACGGCTCTGAGGTTTCTTTGTGGTTCATGTCATCACCCTCATCTCTTCTCTGTCACCCCGATCAACACCCCACCTGGCAGTGGGAGGGCTGCAGACTTCCAACGGCTCCCCAAATACACCTCCCTTTCACAGTAACTCCATTGCAGTGTTAATGTCAGCCCACTTGTGACACTAATAAATAAACAATTTGTGCTTGCAGCCAGACCCCAGGCTGTCGGATTAGCACTCCTGCCGTGGTGTCAGGTTCCAGACTCCTGCGGACTGAGCACAAAATCCAGGCTGACATTGCCGCTGCTGTACTGAGGGAGTGCCGCACTGTCAGAGGGTCAGTACTGAGGGAGTGCCGCACTGTCAGAGGGTCAGTACTGAGGGAGTGCCGCACTGTCAGAGGGTCAGTACTGAGGGAGTGCCGCACTGTCAGAGGGTCAGTACTGAGGGAGTGCCGCACTGTCAGAGGGTCAGTGCTGAGGGAGTGCCGCACTGTCAGAGGGTCAGTGCTGAGGGAGTGCCGCACTGTCAGAGGGTCAGTACTGAGGGAGTGCCGCACTGTCAGACTGTCAGTACTGAGGAAGTGCCACACTGTCAGAGGGTCAGCGCTGAGGGAGTGCCGCACAGTCAGAGGGTCAGTACTGAGGGAGTGCCGCACTGTCACAGGGTCAGTACTGAGGGAGTGCCGCACTGTCAGGAGTTCAGTACTGAGGGAGTGCCGCACTGTCAGAGGGTCAGTACTGAGGGAGTGCCGCACTGTCAGAGGATTAGTACTGAGGGAGTGCCGGACTGTCAGGGGGTCAGTACTGAGGGAGTGCCACGCTGTCAGAGGGTCAGTACTGAGGGAGTGCCGCACTGTCAGAGGGTCAGTGCTGAGGGAGTGCCGCACTGTCAGACAGTCAGTGCTGAGGGAGTGCCGCACTGTCAGAGGGTCAGTACTGAGGGAGTGCCGCATTGTCAGAGGGTCAGTACTGAGGGAGTGCCGCACTGTCAGCGGTTCAGTACTGAGGGAGTGCCGCACTGTCAGAAGGTCAGTACTGAGGGAGTGCCGCACTGTCAGAGGGTCAGTACTGAGGGAGTGCCGCACTGTCAGAGGGTCAGTACTGAGGGAGTGCCGCACTGTCAGAGGGTCAGTACTGAGGGAGTGCCGCACTGTCAGCGGTTCAGTACTGAGGAAGTGCTGCACTGTCAGGGCATCAGTGCCGAGGGAGTGCCGCACTGTCAGAGGGTCAGTACTGAGGGGGTGCTGCACTGTCAGAGGGTCTGTACTGAGGGAGTGCTGCACTGTCAGAGGGTCAGTGCTGTGGGAGTGCCGCACTGTCAGATGGTCAGTACTGAGGGAGTGCCGCACTGTCAGAGGGTCAGTGCTGAGGGAGCGCCGCACTGTCAGAGGGCTGTACTGAGGGAGCGCCGCACTGTCAGAGGGTCAATACTGAGGGAGTGCTGCATTGTCAGAGGGTCAGTACTGAGGGAGTGCCGCACTGTCAGAGGGTCAGTACTGAGGGAGTGCCGCACTGTCAGAGGGTCAGTACTGAGGGAGTGCTGCATTGTCAGAGGGTCAGTACTGAGGGAGTGCCGCACTGTCAGAGGGTCAGTACTGAGGGAGTGCCGCACTGTCAGAGGGTCAGTACTGAGGGAGTGCCGCACTGTCAGAGGGTCAGTACTGAGGGAGTGCCGCACTGTCAGAGGGTCAGTACTGAGGGAGTGCCGCACTGTCAGAGGGTCAGTACTGAGGGAGTGCCGCACTGTCAGAGGGTCAGTACTGAGGGAGTGCCACACTGTCAGAGGGTCAATACTGAGGGAGTGCCGCACTGTCAGAGGGTCAGTACTGAGGGAGTGCCGCACTGTCAGAGGGTCAGTACTGAGGGAGTGCCGCACTGTCAGAGGGTCAGTACTGAGGGAGTGCCGCACTGTCAGAGGGTCAGTACTGAGGGAGTGCTGCACTGTCAGAGGGTCAGTACTGAGGGAGTGCTGCATTGTCAGAGGGTTAGTACTGAGGGAGCGCTCCGCCATCTCATGTGGGTATGAAAGATCCCATGGCCACTATTTTGATGGAGAGTTTGCCCCGTTTTCTGGGCGAATATTTATCCCTCAACCGACCAAACCCACCAAAAACAGATTACCCGTTGTTACCACATTGCTGTAGGTGGGATCCTGCTGTGCATACATTGAGTGATTGTTTCATTACAACCGTGACTACACTTCAAGAAGTACTGCATTGGCTGTACAACACTTGGGGCTGGGTGCCTATAGTCAGGACAGTAAGAGATGTCACAACACCAGGTTAAAGTCCAACAGGTTTACTTGGAATCACGAGCTTTCAGAGCGCTGCTCCTTCCTCAGGTGAGTACCCTGTTTGGCCGTGTTTTGGACGCACCTTCCTTGGCCATCGTCCTAGGGTGGGACCTGAACCCGAAGCTTCTGGCTCAGAGGCAGGGGACCCTAACCGCACTGGGACACAAGACCTCCTATCTTTCTGATTGGTACCTCAACTTTGTGTGTTCCGCATCACTGGGTAATCTTACCCAACAGAAACCTACCCATCTCCGTCGATCTCAGACCAAAGAAAATGGCATCTTTCGAAGGGAACGCTTCATAATTGTTTGCGTGCATTGTCTGTACTTTTGCCTTGGCGAATATCCCTTCTCTTCTCCAAGGATCATAACGATAAATATTGAAAGAAATTGGGATTCTGAAGATAGTTCTTTCTGGGAGGCACCACAGATGTGAAGGGGTGAATGGCCTCCAGCTGTGTTAGGAAGCAGTGTTATTGAACACTCGGGGCAGAGGTCCACCCGGCATTCACTCCATCACCCTCACAGCCCTACCACCCTCGCTTTGTGTACCTTCCCCGGCCAACAAACGGCTGATCAAATTCCCCCTGCCCTTGTTTGAAAGTGCTTCACCGATGGAGGGATTTAGCCTGCGCCTGTGTATCGACTCGGAGCTGCAGCAGAGGGGAACACGGCTGCAGTAATACAAATATAGACAGCACCATTCATCATCGTCCCTGGCATCTGTGTAACAGCAAACTCTCCTGATCCATTTTCCAGTGTAACCCTCACACTGCTGGACTGGCTGTAACAGAATGGATCAGATTTTGTGTGTGTGTGTGTATCTGTGTGGGTGTCTGTGTGTGTGTCTGTGTGGGTGGGGTGTGTGTGTGTGTGTGTGGGAGAGTGTGTGTGTGTGTGTGTAAATGTATGGCCTTGAGTGTGCATCTATTTGAGTGTGTCTGTGGGTGAGTGTTTGCCTATATGTGTGTGTGTGTGTGAATGGTCTTGAGTTTGTGTCTATGTATCTGTGAGTGTGTGTAAGTATGCATCTATGTAAGGGTGTGTCTGTGTGTGTGAGTGTATAGGCCTGAGTCTGTGTGTGTGTGTATGTGAGTGGGTGTCTGTGTGGGTCCTTGTGTCTGGGTGTGTGGGTGTGTGTGTGTGTGTGTGGGAGTGTGAGCGTGTGTGTGGGAGTGTGTGTGTGGGTGTGTGTGTGTGGGAGTGTGAGCATGTGTGTGGGAGTGTGTGTGTGGGTGTGTGTGTATAGGAGTGTGAGCGTGTGTGTGGGTGTGTGTGTGTGGGAATGTGAGTGTGCGTGTGTTGTGTGTGGTTGTGTGTGTGCATGTGTGTGTGAGTGTGTGTGTGTGTGTGTGTGTGTGGGGGGGTGTGGTGTGTGTGTGTGTGGGGGGGGGGTGTGGGTGTGTGTGTGTGCGAACAATAACTGAATCAGAGGAGTTATTAACCGATTGTTTGTTGAATGTATCTGGCTGTGTGAATCACTCTGCTTCCTGAGCTCCTGGAGTGAGTGTTTGGGTGATGGTTAATGGTGAGTGTGTGTCTCACACAGTCCCATCAGCGCCAGTGGCTCAGTGAGATGCTGAGCTTCGTGTCAGCAGAATGACAGACCAGAAAGAGTTTTCTAAACTCTTGGTGTTTATCCTCAGGTTTGCTGATCCCCGTTTGGTATCAGAAACATCTAGAATTCCTCATTATTCCCAAGAATAGATTCTTATAGATCCTTGAGTACACATCTATGTGTGTGAGTGTGTGTGTGTGAGTGAGTGTGAGTGAGTGTGAGAGTGTGAGTGAGTGAGTGTGAGTGAGTGTGTGTGTCTGTATATGGGTATGTCTCTAAGTGTGTGTGGGAGTGTTTTAAAATTTATTTATTCGTCACAAGTAAGGCTTACATTAACACTGCAATGAAGTTACAGTGAAATTCCCCTAGTCGCCTGTTCGGGTCAATGCACCCTAACCAGCACGTCTTTCAGACTGTGGGAGGAAACCGGAGCACCCGGAGGAAACCCACGCAGACATGGGGAGAATGTGCAGACTCCACACAGACAGTGACCCACTTGGAAATTTTGATAGATTTTCAGAAAAAGCTGGAAAATCCCAGCAGGTCTGACAGCATTCGTGGAGAGAGAATCGAGCCAACGAGTCTGGGTGACGTCATCCACATTTTCCAGCATTTCCCGCTTATGCTCCAGATTCCAGCATTCACAGTGTTTCTGCTTTTACCATAGCTTTTCTTCTTGCCGGCAAAGAGTACCGGAATCCGGGTGAGTAAGAGGTTGAGTACGGCGAGGTCAGCCGAAATCCAATCGAATGGCAAAGTAAGTTTGAAGGGCCGAATGGCCCTCTACTCCCCAGAATAGAATACTTGGCCAGAATTGCATTTCCGTGACAGGGCCGTGACAGCGCTGCTGCCTCACAGCGCCAGGGACCCCGGTCCAATTCTGGCCTCGGGTCACTGTCTGTGTGGAGTCTGCACATTCTCCCCGTGTCTGCGTGGGTTTCCTCCGGGTGCTCCGACTTCCTCCCACAGTCCAAACATGTGCGGGTTAGGTGCATTGACCATGCTAGATTGCCCCTTAGTGTCCCAAGATGTGTAGATGAGGTGCATTGACCATGCTAAATTGCCCCTTAGTGTCCAAAGATGAGTAGGTTGGGTGGATTGGCCATGCTAAATTGCCCCTTAGTGTCCAAAGACATGCTGGTTAGGTTAATTGGCCGTGTTAAATTCTCCGTCAGTGTACCCGAACAGGCGCTGGAGTGTGACGACGAGGGGATTTTCACAGTAACTTCATTGCAGTGTTAATGTAAGCCGACTTGTGACACTAATAAATAAAAAAAAAGGTTTAAAGTTCGACGTCATGTTTTTGGAGCTCGCAATATCCCAAAGTGCTCTGCAGCCAATGACAATTCTGGAAATGTAGCTGTCACTGGCCACCGCACAGCAAGCTCCCACTAACATGGATGTGGCCAATCAGACAGGAGCCTGCACGGAATGCGAGCGGCCCTGTTTTCCTTCCCGCTGCTGTGGTTGGAGGTGTTTTGCGTCACCGGCAAGTCGTTGCCGGCGCGATTTCACACTCGCCGCAACGGAAAGTCTCATTTTTATCTGGTTACGAAGCCTCCAGGTCACGGCACAGTTAAGGATTAACGCGGTGGAAACTGCAACTAATATGAATGTGCAACCCTTCAGGGAGCTTGCTGTGCTAGAAACCTAGATACAGTCCACCTCACAGCTTATTTTTACCCACAAGATTTTTAATAAAAAATGTATATATTTTTTTTAATTAATTGCCACAAGTTTATTGCTATCTCTCAGGTTGTGGTGGGGTGGGCGAGGGGGGACTAGAACCAGAGGGGGCACAACCTCAGGCTAAAGGGACGATCCTTTAAAACAGAGATGAGGAGGAATTTCTTCAGCCAGAGAGTGGTGAATCTGTGGAACTCTTTGCCGCAGAAGGCTGTGGGGGGCCGGGTCATTGAGTGTCTTTAAGACAGAGAGAGATAGGTTCTTGATTAATAAGGGGACCAGGGGTTATGGGGAAAAGGCAGGAGAATGGGGATGAGAAAAATATCAGCCATGATTGAATGGCGGAGCAAACTCGATGGGCCGAGTGGCCTAATTCTGCTCCTATGTCTTATGGTCTTATGGAAAAGGATGACGGGGGGAAGAGGGGAGGTGAGTAGGGAAAGGGCAACAGGTGTGGGAGGAACTGTCCCGTATTTTAAGGATCACCCCTCATTCTCCCCCTATCCCTGGCGGGACACTTGGGGGGCGACTCTCCCAGTGCAGTGGGATAGGAGACATCAGCGGGGGCCATTTCCCAGGTTTCCCGCTGGGCGCCATGGCTTCTGCGAGTCTCCGCGGCTAAGATTTACCGAGTAATTGGAACGGAGTTGATTAGCATATGAAAATCGCGGTTTAAATTTCACCAGTGGGCACGGGACTGAGATCTCCGGTCTCGCTAGCGTCAGCCTGCCAGCCAGCCAGCCTGGGACTGGGAGTGCGTGAGTCGGCAAATGGAGAGATGACATCGTCAGGACTTCACAAGACCAGTTATAGGTATTGGTGGCTTTGTACCACCCCCTCCCCCACTCCTATGGGTGTTAGAGACACCCCTCCCCTTTAACATGCAACGCCCCTCCCCCCGACTCTACTTTTATGTCTTACGTTCACCAACAACCACCCCATCCCACCGCCTACCCCCCCCCCCCCCGCCCCCCTCCACTGAGCCCCCTCTCCACCAATTCCATGGCCGATGAGTCCCTTATTTTACTTCAGAGGAGTTGGTGGGAGGGTTGGGGGAGCAGGGTTAGGGCAGAATTGAGATGGTCGCTCAGTGAGTGACAAAACTGGTGGCAGAAGGAGTTTCAATGTGAGTGGTTCTTTTTGTGAATGATACAAGACCAGAATCCGCGGAGGAGCAGAGAGGGAGCGGAAAGTACACGTAGAACACTAAAAAAATTCTAAGACAAATGAATGTTGGTCTTTGTCTCAAGGGTGATGGAATACAAAAGGCTGGTTAGCGACATTGCAGGGGAATCAAGCCTTGGTCAGACTGGGTAACCACAAGAAGGATGGATTGGTCATGGAGAGAGTACAGAGCAGGATCCCAGAATGGCACTGGGCCCAATAGGGTTGTACCGAGGACAGGCTGTATGGACTGGGCTTCTATTCTCTTGAGTATGGGAGATTAGATCCTTAGACAGCACCTTCCAAACCACAACCACTTCCATCTAGAAAGACAAGGGCAGCAGATACATGGGAACACCACCACCTGTAAGTTCCCCTCCAAGCCACTCACCATCCTGACTTGGAAATATATCGGCCGTTCCTTCACAGTCGCTGGGTCAAAATCCCAGAATTCCCTCCCTAACGGCATTGTGGGTCAACCCACAGCCCGTGGACTGCAGCGATTCAAGAAGGCAGCTCACCACCACCTTCTCAAGGGGCAACTAGGGATGGGCAATAAATGCTGGCCTAGCCAGCGACGCCCATGTCCCACGAATGAATAAATAAAATGAAAGGGTGAAGTAACCAGGGTTGTGGACCGGGTGGTGACATGGCTGCTGGGATGTCGTGGGTACAAAAGAGGTCACATGTCGGGAGTGGGGGAGATTCCCCCCTGAGAACGGCCATTATGGTCAATAAACCTTTATTGTTCTTAGTCCAGTTAGTGCAACCCAGTGTTCTCTAAGGAGGTGTTCAAAATAATGAAAGAAGGTGGCGCTGGAGTGGTTAGGGAGAAACAGTCTCCATTGGTGGGCGCGAGAGGAGTGGGGCCTAACTTTCAAATGAAAGCTCGGCTGTGGAGGGAGTGAGAGCTTTCTCACACGAATGGGAGGGAAATCCTCCCCCGCCCACCCCTCCCCAACCCCGGGCTGGAGGTTTATTGGAAATGCCAAACGTGAGATTGTTGTTTTTAGGCCGGGGAAGGAAGTTCCATCTAGCCAGTGTCAGTGGGTAGATGGAGTTAAAAATACACTTCAGCCGTGATCAAACTGAATGGCAGGCACAGGCTGAATGGGCTGAATGGCCTCTTCCTGTTCCTATGCCCCCAGCCCAAAGCTGGACTGACTCTCAAAACACAATCGGACAATGCGACGAAACCACACCTTTTTATTTCCTTTTGCAAGTTGCGAGGTCTTTCCATGTTTTCCTGGTCGGGTGTTATCGCCCAGGACTCAGTTCTTGCCTTCTTTCCCTGGGGAAGTCTCAATCTTCTGTCCTCCCCTCCCCTCACCCCTCTCACACCCCCCTCACCCCACCTCCTCACGCCCCACCCTAGGGTCAAGGAGTGGCCGTTCTGACCTCCCGTGGCCACCCCACCCCCCCCCCGCCACCTTGCGTTAATCACCTGATCTCTATGACAACCAGAAACCCCTCACCTCATGTTTCCAAGTTAGAAAAATAAAACCCCCACTTTCCACTTTTCAGAGGCAGGGAGACATTGGAGATATTTTTTTTAAAAAAACCACCGGAAACTTCCGCCTGGAACAGCGATGCGGGTGACCCGACGCTCCGTCACTTTGCAGCCTGGATCCTGACATGGCGGAAGGTGGCAGCCAGAGGGCTATTGTCGAGGAGTTCAGAGACTAACATTCCCACCTCTCAATCGGAGTGTCACGGGTTCACGCGCTACTCCGGCGCTCGAGATCCAGGCTGACAATCCCAGTGCAGTGCAGAGCGGGTGCTGCACTGTCAGGAGACCTCTTTAGATAGAGATGGGCCGAAGGGCCTTTTCTGCACTCCTATGGCCCTGGTTTTACCGGCACAGCTGCCCCCGAAATCAGAGCGGGCGAGGCTCGCACAACGGCATTCCCGGTTGGCCTCGGGCACCATCTTACCAGCCTCGGGCGGGTCAGTAAAATCCCGGCCTATGAAACCAAGACGCTGGGCGGGACTTTACAGCCTCGCTCGACCCGTGACTGGAAAATCCCACCCGAGGTCGGCGGACATTTCCATTGCCCGCCCCTCACCCGCTCCGATTCCCGTGGTGGGCGGGAAGGGAGAATTCTGGTGTCTCTCTCTCTCTCTCTCAGGTGGATATTGAAGATCCCATGTCGTTGCAGAATGGGGGGGTTCTCCCCGGTGTCCTGGGACCGATATTTATCCCTCGACCAACAAGACAAAAGAACAGGTTATCTGGTTGTTATCGCTTTGCTGTTTGGGGGAATTGGGTGTTCGTGGGTGATTACACTGCTGAATAAAGTCACAGGTTGGCCCAGACTGGATAAGGAGGTCAACTTTCCTTCCCTAAAGAGCATCCATGGGCGAGCCGCTCGGGGTCCCCTCGACGACCCCGGAACTTCACGGTCACTTTTACTGATGGCTTTTTGTCCAATTGGTGGGAATCAAATTTGTGTCCTGTGGATTGTCACTCCGGTAACACAAACCCCCCCCCTACTGTGTCCTGACATTCATTGCCCATCCCTAGTTACCATGGCAGCCTGCGAAGCTCCAAGAGCTAGCAACCGGAAAAACAGCGGTGGAGGAGGGACACGTGAATGAGGAGGGAGAAATGTGGAGGGAGGTGGAAAGACTGAATGAGAAAACCCAGGTGAGAAGAAGGGGAAAGGGAAGAGGTGGAATTGAGGGAGAATGAGAGAAGGTCGGGAGGGAGGGGGAGACTGTAAGGGTGGCATGAAGGTAAAGGAATGGAGATGGAGCAGAGTGAGGGCCTGGATAGAGTGGACGGGGAGAGGATGTTTCCACGAGTAGGAGAAACTAGAACCAGAGGGCACAACCTCAGGCTAAAGGGATGATCCTTTAAAACAGAGATGAGGAGGAATTTCTTCAGCCAGAGAGTGGTGAATCTGTGGAACTCTTTGCCACAGAAAAGGCTGTGGAGGCCAGGTCATTGAGTGTCTTTAAGACAAAGATAGATAGGTTCTTGATTAATAAGGGGATCAGGGATTATGGGGAAAAGGCAGGAGAACGGGGTTGAGAAAAATATCAGCCTTGATTGAATGGCGGAGCAGACTCGATGGGCCGAGTGGCCTAATTCTGCTCCCATGTCTTATGGTCTTATGGTAAAGACAGAAACTGTTAACGATGAATAGCAACATGAAGTGACCATTAAAACACATCACTAACGAACCTTCCTTACCCAGCACGACCTAATCAGTAACTCCAATCCCATACCAACATGGCTGACCCGCGACTGAACTGGAACAGAAAACCATTCTGTTGTCGCAGGGAGGGACTATAAACCCTGCCAACCATCCATCGTCCAAGCGACTCAGAGAGGTCAACGGTCACGGGAGTCGAAAGAGACGGACATTTGGTGGCTCAAGATTGGCGGGAAGCCTGCGATAGCTCGTGGGTCGAACCAGCAAACAATTCTGTCCGAATCCAACATTGATCCGACATGACCTACCCACTAGTCACAGTGTCCAGATCCAACCCTGCCCCAGAGACCCCTCACAGGGCGGCAGGGTGGCACAGTGGGTTAGCACTGCTGCTTCACAGCGCCAGGCACCCGGGTTCCATTCCCGGCTTGGGTCACTGTCTGTGTGGAGTCTGCGCGTTCTCCCCCATGTCTGCGTGGGTTTCCTCAGTCCAAAGACGTGCTGGTTAGGGTGCATTGGCCGTGCTAAATTCTCCCTCAGTGTACCCGAACAGGAGTGTGGCAACTAGGGGATTTTCACAGTAACTTCATTGCAATGTTAATGTAAGCCTACTGGTGACACTAATAAATAAACCTTAAACTTTAGATGACCGGATGCGAACTTGGCGGGATTTCCCGACCTCTCGGTCATCCCGAAACCGTAAAATCCCGCCCGAGGGTCAAAGAGGACAAAGGACAAAAGAAAATTACAGCACAGGAACAGGCCCTTCGGCCCTCCAAGCCTGCACCGACCATGCTGCCCGTCTGAACTAAAAGCCCCTACCCTTCCGGGGAAAAGAACAAAAGTACCAATCCCTGGTCCGCCCCCTCGCCTGCCCCGACTGGCGGGCGTGGCGGTAAAATCCCGGCTGATAACTCCAACCTGCCCGGCACACACGAGCAAATCTGGGAGACAAAGAAAGACAAAAGACAACGCAAACTTCTTATAAAAGTTTTTATTTGAATGTCTCAGGTTTTTTTTAACAGTCTGCAAACAAAAAAAGAAAATAATTGTAACAATTGAGATAAATCGATGGGTTTTCATTTCTCCCTATGAAGTGAATTGTTAATTACAAAGCGACCGCGCTCTCCCGCCACACAATCAGGTTTGTTTCCGGGAATCTTTTGGGTTTTTTTGGGGGGGGCGAAAGGCAGATTTTTTTCGTAGTTTTGACCAGTCGAATTCCAATCGCTCACTGAGAATTATATTTACTTTTACGTCTGAAAAGTCTGGTTCAGTCGAGCGATCGCCTTGACTCTACGTTAGTTTATCAATTCTCTGCGATGAACCCGTTCTGAATCCTGCGTCTTTTTATTTTAAATTTAAACGAGATTCGGAATATCCTCGAATCATCTTCCAGTTGAATTTTTTTTTAAATTTTCTTGTTCAAACCATAGAAAATGTCTTTTTTTTTTGTAGTTTCGAAAATAAAGTTTATGAAAGCTTTTTTTTTGGTAAATTTTATTGAATTTTTTTGACATTTTTTTTCTTTTTTTTAAATTTGGCGTGAAATGAATTGGACACCACATTCCCCACACCCACCACAGAGTCTCCTGATTCAGAGAGGTCGCTCCAGGCCTTCTCGCTCCCCCCCAGCCCCGACACTCTTCCCCCCACTCCAAAACAAACCACTCCCCCTTCCCTCCACCTCACTCCCTCCCCATCCCCTTCTCTCTCTCCCTCCCCTCTCCCTCCACCTCACTTCCTCCCCCTTCCCTTCACCTCACTCCCTCCACATCCCCCTCTCTCTCTCCCTCCCCCTCTCAATCCGCCCCTCCCTCTCTCTCTCGCTCCCCTCACTCCTCCCCTCCCTCTCTCCCTCCCCCTCTCCCTCCCCTCTCACTCCACCTCACTCCCTCCCTCCCCTCTCACTCCCTCCCCTCTCACTCCCTCCCCTCTCACTCCCTCCCCTCTCACTCCCTCCCCTCTCACTCCACCTCACTCCCTCCTCCCCTCGCTACCTCTCACTCCCCCTCACTCCCTCCCCCCTCACTCCCTCCCCCCTCACTCCCTCCCCCCTCACTCCCTCCCCCCTCACTCCCTCCCCCCTCACTCCCTCCCCCCTCTCCCCTCACTCTCACTCCCCCTCACTCCCCCCTCTCACTCCCCCTCACTCCCCCCTCTCACTCACTCCCCCTCACTCCCTCCCCCTCACACTCCCTCTCTCACTCCCCCCCCCTCACTCCCTCCCCTCTCACTCCCCCCTCACTCCCTCCCCTCTCACTCCCCCCCTCACTCCCTCCCCTCTCACTCCCCCCTCACTCCCTCCCCTCTCACTCCCCCCCTCACTCACTCCCTCTCTCTCTCTCTCCCCCCTCCCTCTCTCTCTCTCCCTCTTCTCACTCCCTCCCTCAAGCTTTTTTTTAGAAATTTAGAATGGCTCTCAAGCATTGGAGGAAACAAAATAGGAATCTTCTGTTTCTGGAGATAAACCAGATGCATTCCCCTCTGGTGTTCCCCCCTCTGCCCCCTCCACCATTGCCCCGCACAATGTCCCGTTCCATTTTTATCTGGGTTTTTTTTCTTTTAAATAATAATTGAAATCGTTAAAAAAATCTCTTGGTTTTGAATTCTTGAATTGCGCTTTTGGTCAGAAGTGGGGAAGTTTTATTTCCCAATCCCGCGACATGCAAACTTCTCAACCTCCGCGGCTTCCCCACACTCCTGGAGAATGTCTTTTTAAAAGAATATATATATTGTTTCTTTGTTCGATTTCCTCTTGGTAACTGGCCGCTTCATTCAAGGGCTGAGCAAATTAAAAACCCACGCTTGCCGTTGCTGTCTCTGTCCAGCCTCTGCGTTACAGTTAATCATCGCGAGGAAGGAATGTCTTCTATCCTCTATATCAAATGTTAAACTCTTCAGCGAGCTCGCGGATTCTAACCAGAGCAACCTCTTTCCACTCCTGTTCCCTCCTGGTGAAGCATTAGGTAGGGATAGATTAACACGAGAAAAGAATTTCAACAATAAATGGCGTGTAAATTCTTTCGAGAAATGAACAGAAATTCCCTTTTCCTTATTGTCCCTCTCGCTCTCTCCCTCAATCCGTTCTCTGGCAGAAGTTTAGGACTTGACGTTCTTCTCATTACATCTTTCTCCCCACCTCCCCCTTGGTTTTAAAATCTTTTTTTTCTGACAAAGTAACTTTTGCATTTTTTTTTTGCAATGGAATTTGGGTTTTCATGCAATAACTTTTAATATTCTCCGTTTTTTCCTTTGTAAATTATTAATCATTTATTTTATTTTTTTCCTCTCGCTTTTCTGTCTCTTCCTGCAATGTTCAATGTCTATACAGGGGTTGTTCTCCGATTGGCTGTGTTGGTGTGTAAGGAATCCTTAAGATCTTTCTGAATGCAGTTGTGAACCTGGAGGAAGTTATGGTCGCGCTCAGAGTTGTAGGTGGCAGTTGAGGTGGTTGTCTTCAGGGGGTCCCTGGTGAGGGTGTACATGGAAATCTCAGTCGAGGGCAGCGTGTTGAAGCCTTTGAGCCCGACAGGCGAGGCGTCTCTGGAGTGCGAGGGTTCCGTGGAGCGGGAACTCGATCTGCTGCGCCGCCGGTAACGATACCGGTAGCTGGGGATCCGAGTGATGGCAGAGGACTGCAGGTAATCTGTGGATCTGGCCCCCGCCCGTATCTGTTTGTGTCTATCAATGAACATGTGGACAGCTAGTACTCCCACCATCTCGGCAATGATAAAGGAGAGTGCCCCAAAGTAAAAAGACCATCCGTAGGAATAACTGTTCTTTTTTGAGTCGCTCTTTGCTGGGTCACCCGCGTTGGCGGATATATACACGATAATCCCAATGATGTTACTTAAACCTGGAGTGAGACAGGAAAATAATAAAGACAAATCACCCACGTTCAGAAGGGAGGAACATTGAGGGGGGGGGGGAGGGGGGGCGGTGGGGGGGGGGGGTGGAATCCATGGCGACGGCGAAAGACTGGGACTCATTGGAAAGCTCTTTCAGAAAAGGGCAAGCACGGCCCCAAAGGGCCAAATGGCCCATTCAGGAAGCGCAGCGGAGAACGTGCCCCCCCCCCCCGTCTACGTCAATGGGGACAAAATAGAAATGGAACTCCCAGCTAAGTTCATAGAAATCATAGAAACCCTACAGTACAGAAAGAGGCCATTCGGCCCATCGAGTCTGCACCGACCACAATCCCACCCAGGCTCTACCCCCATATCCCCATTCTCCATTCCCATTTCTCGCACACATTTCGACTGGCCTTGCCCTCATAAGTGCTGGTGGCCTCAAACAGAACATCCTCGCGTTCATTCGCAGTCAGTCACACGCACCCCTCCCCGCAGCCCCCCCCCCACCCCCAACCCACCGCGCCCCCCACCCCCCCCCAAACCCATCGCCCCCCCCCCCACCCTCCCCGCCCCCACCCCCGCTTTCTCCCTCAGGAACCTTCGGTATCCACTTACGTTCTGGCCTCCTGAGCACCTCTGCCCTCCCCGCATCACCCCCACTGTATCGTGAGCAGTTAAGCAAACAACAATAATCTCTCCCTCAATGTCAACAAAACGAAGGAGATTGTCATCGACTTCAGGAAGCGTAAAAGAGAACATGCTCCTGTCGACATCAACGGGGACGAAGTAGAAAGGGTCGAGAGCTCCAAGGTTTTAGGTGTGCAGATCACCAACAATCTATCCCGGTCCCCCCATGCCGACTATAGTTAAAAAAGCCCATCAACGCCTCGACTTTCTCAGAAGACTAAGGAAATTTGGCATGTCCGCTAGACTCTCACCAACCTTTACAGATGCACCATAGAAAGCATTCTTTCTGGTTGTATCACAGCTTGGTATGGCTCCTGCTCTGCCCAAGACCGCAAGAAACTACAAAAGGTCGTGAATGTAGCCCAATCCATCACGCAAACCAGCCTCCCATCCATTGACTCTGTCTCCACTTCCCGCCGCCTCGGCAAAGCAGCCAGCATAATAAAGGACCCCACGCACCCCGGACATTCTCTCTTCCACCTTCTTCCATCGGGAAAAAGATACAAAAATCTGAGGTCACGTACCAACCGACTCAAGACCAGCTTCTTCCCTGCTGCTGTCAGAATGGACCTACCTCGCATTAAGTTGGTCTTTCTCTGCACCCTAGCTATGACTGTAACACTACATTCTGCACTCTCTCCTTTCCTTCTCTATGAACGGTATGCTTTGTCTGTGTAGCGCGCAGGAAACAATACTTTTCACTGTATGTTAATACGTGTGACAATAATAAATCAAATCAAATCAAAATCAGAATGATTCTAAGGCTGGAATCGTACGGCGATTCGTGCCGGAGGGTTCTCCACTCCCGCTGCAGTGAACGGGGGTTTAGCTGGATGTCAAACTCTCCATCCTCGCCTGCAGCGGAAGCGGGGCGCGAATGGCCGGTAAGATCACACCCTAGGGATTTGCTTTGGCTGCGCCCAAGCTGAAGGGGAGAGGATGGGGGTCAATGTTTCCTTCACCCCGTTGCCTTCTCGGTGACCTCTCTCCAGCCCTGCGCCAGAGTACCAGTACAACTTCCCGAAACTCCTGCTGCAGGACTGAGGGAGGGAGTGCTGCACTGTCTGAGGTGCTGTCTTTCGGGTGAGACGTTAGATTTGAGACCCTGTCTGTCCTCCCAGGCTCTCACAGTCACGACTTTGAAGAAGACGGGGTGGTGGGGGGTGTCAGGGGGAGTGGGGGGGGGGGGGGGGCTCTCCTCATTGTCCCAGCTAATATTGCTCATTCAATGCATGCCTAAAATCAGAATATCTGGTCATCATCACATTGCTGCCTTTGGAATCTCGCTGTGCACGAATTGCCTGCTCCCTTTCATAGAAACATAGGAACTAGAAGCAGAAGGAGGCCATTCGGTCCATCGAGTCTGCACAATCCCACCCAGGCCTTTCCCCATAACCTCATGTATTTACCCTGCTAATCCCCCTGATACTAAGGGGCAGTTTAGCACGGCCAATCCACCTAACCTGCACATCTTTGGAGTCTACATGTGACTCCACACCCATAACAATGTGATTGACTCTTAACTGCGTTTTAAAATAGAAACATAGAAACTAGAAGCAGGAGGAGGCCATTCGGCCCTTCGAGCCTGCTCCGCCATTCATTTTGATCATGGCTGATCATCGAATTCAATATCCTGATCCCCCCTTTCCCCCCCATATCCCTCGATCCCTTTAGCCCCAAGAGCTATATCTAATTTCTTCTTGAAATCGCACAATGTTTTGGCCTCAACTACTTTCTGTGAGAGTGAATTCCACACATTCACCACCCTCTGGGTGAAGAAATTTCTCCTCACCTCAGTCCTAAAAGGTTTATCCCTTATCCTCAAACTGTGACCCCTAATTCTGGACTCCCCCCACTATTGGGAACATTCTTTCTGAATCTACCCTGTCTAAACCTGTTAGAATTTTATAAGTTTCTATGAGATCTCCTCTCACTCTTCTAAACTCCAGTGAACATAATCCTAAACAACTTAGTCTCTCCTCATATGACAAGCCTGCCATCCCAGGGATCAGCCTGGTAAACCTTCGTTGTACTCCCTCCATAGCAAGGACATCCTTCCTCAGATAAGGACACCAAAACTGCACACAATACTCCAGGTGTGGCCTCACCAACATCCTTTCCTACATTACAGCAGCAACTACACTTCAAGCAGTACCTTCAATGGCTGGGAAATTCTTTGGGAAGTCCGGGGTGGGGGGAAGGGGGATTAAAGGCACTGAAGAACTGCAGGTTTTTCTCCCTGTCTGCCTCTACATCTTCAACACTCAGTCTTTAGTTCAGTTTTTGCATTGGATAGTGAAAGTTAATCTCAGAGATGTGCGTGTGTTAAAGGTGGAGTAGTATTCCATCTGCAGCCCTGCGCTCTGTACATGCCAGCCGGAGAGGGGATAAAACATTGGCACTCCCAGAGACCCCCCTAAATAGCACCCGAGAACCCCCCATAATACACCCTATAACTACTGACTCCTAGTCACTCTGTAAAACCTGACACATTCCCCAAGGACTCCCTGCAAATACTGACACACTCCCCAGGGATCCCCCACTGTAAATACTGACACACTCCCCAGGGACCCCCCCTGTAAATACTGACACACTCCCCAGGGACCTCCCCTGTAAATACTAACACACTCCCCAAGGACCCCCTGTAAATACTGCCACACTCCCCAGGGACCCCCCACTGTAAATACTGACACACTCCTCAGGGACCCCCACTGTAAATACTGACACACTCCCCAGGGACCTCCCCTGTAAATACTAACACACTCCCCAAGGACCCCCTGTAAATACTGCCACACTCCCCAGGGACCCCCCACTGTAAATACTGACACACTCCCCAGGGACCTCCCCTGTAAATACTGACACACTCCCCAGGGACCCCCCACTGTAAATACTAACACACTCCCCAAGGACCTCCCCTGTAAATACTGACACACTCCCCAGGGACCTCCCCTGTAAATACTGACACACTCCCCAGGGACCTTCCCTGTAAATACTGTCCCACTCCCCAGGGACCCCCCACTGTAAATACTAACACACTCTCCAAGGACCTCCCCTGTAAATACTGACACACTCCACAGGGACCTCCCCTGTAAATACTGATACACTCCCCAGGGACCGTCCCTGTAAATACTGACACACTCCCCAGGGACCCCCTGTAAATACTGCCACACTCCCCAGGGACCCCCTGTAATTACCGACACACTCCCCGGGGACCTCCTGTAAATACTGACACACTCCCCAGGGACCCCCTGTAAATACTGCCACTCTCCCCGGGGACCCCCTGTAAACACTGACTCACTCACTGGGGGCCCTCTGTAAATACTGACACATTCCCCAGGGACCCCCCTGTAAATATTGACACTCTCCCCGGGGACCCCCTGTAAATACTGCCACACTCCCCGAGGACCCCATGTAAATACTGACACATACCCACAGACCCCCTGTAAATACTGACTTACTCCCCAGGAAGCCCCCTGTAAATGCTGGCACATTCCCCGGGAACCCCCTATAAATACTGACACATTCCCCGGGGATCCCCTGTAAATACTGACACACTCCCCGCGGACTCCCTGTAAATACTGACACACTCCCCGGGGACCCCCTGTGAATACAGACACACTCCCCGGGAACGCCCGTGTAAATACTGACACACTCCCCGGGGACCCCCTGTAAATACTGACACTCCCCGGGACCCCCCTGTAAATACTGACACACTCCCTGGGGACCCCCTGTAAATACTGACACACTCCCCGGGGACCCCCTGTAAATACTGACACACTCCCCAGGGACCCCCTGTAAATACTGACACACTCCCCGGGGACCCCCTGTAAATGCTGACACTCCCCGGGGACCCCCTGTAAATACTTACACACTCCTCAGGGACCCCCTGTAAATACTGACACACTCCCCCCGTGGACCTCCCTGTAAATACTGACACACTCCCTGGGGACCCAGGTAAATACTGACACACTCCCCGGGGACCCCCTGTAAATGCTGACGCTCTCCCCGGGGACCCCCTGTAAATACTGACACACTCCCCGGGGGCCCAGGTAAATACTGACACACTCCCCGGGGGGCCCCTGTAAAAGCTGACGCTCTCCCCAGGGGGCCCCTGTAAATACTGACACACTCCCCGGCGACCCCTTGTAAATACTGACACATTCCCCCCCGAGGGTCCCCTGAAAATACTGACACACTCCCCGGAGACTCCCCTGTAAATACTGACACACTCCCCGGGGACCCCCTGTAAATACTGACACACTCCCCGGAGACTCCCCTGTAAATACTGACACACTCCCCAGGGACCCCCTGTAAATACTGACACACTCCCCGGGGACCCCCTGTAAATACAGACACACTCCCCGGGGACCCCCTGTAAATACTGACACACTCCCCAGGGACCCCCCTGTAAATACTGACACACTCCCCGGGGACCCTCTGTAAATACGGACACATTCCCCCGGGACCCCCCTGTAAATACTGACACTCTCCCCGGGGACCCCCTGTAAATACTGACACACTCCCCGAGGACCCCCTGTAAATACTGACACATACCCAGGGACCCCCTGTAAATACTGACTTACTCCACAGGAACCCCCCTGTAAATACTGACACATTCTCCGGGGACCCCCTATAAATACTGACACACTCCCCGAGGACCCCCTATAAATACTGACACACTCCCCGGGGACCCTCTGTAAATACGGACACATTCCCCCGGGACCCCCCTGTAAATACTGACACATTCTCCGGGGACCCCCTATAAATACTGACACACTCCCCGAGGACCCCCTGTAAATACTGACACATACCCAGGGACCCCCTGTAAATACTGACACATTCTCCGGGGACCCCCTATAAATACTGACACACTGCCCGGAGACTCCCCTGTAAATACTGACACATACCCAGGGACCCCCTGTAAATACTGACACATTCTCCGGGGACCCCCTATAAATACTGACACACTCCCCGGAGACTCCCCTGTAAATACTGACATACTGCCCCCGGGGACAGTTTGTAAATTACTCGCGACAACTGAAGAGGCGGATTAAATAAATTCTGCTTCAGAAGTGAATAATGAAACATTCTGTTCGGATAAATACTGTCAGATTTGGGATCTCACTCTATCTATCACCGCTCCCCATCCACCTGTGTCATGTTTATATGTGAGTAACACTCGCAGCAATGAGAGAGATGGACTGAATCTCGCTGCTTCACACCTGCTTTCACTCTGGGAGCCAATATATTTACTTCCGAATTTAATTACCTCGCGTGGTCTGTGTAGATAGGAGCCGATTGTTCATTGGTGCGCCTGACACTCGGATTCTCCAGCCGTTCACGCTGGCGGGATTCACCAGTCCCGCCGACAGCCCACCCTCGTCCGCGGGATTCCCGCCAGTATGGGGTGAATTCCACATCGACAGCGGCGGGACTGGAGAATCCCGCCACGAGCAAACAACGCGCCACCTCCCACTGGCGGGAAACACGCAGCTGTGAGGCCGGGGAATCCCACCCAGAACGTCAGATGTACGTCCCAACTGGACACCGATTTCGACGGAGCGGAATTCTTCCCAAAGGCCCTGCCAACATTCTGAGCCTGCGTCTAGCTGAGCGAGACCTCCTGCTTGTTATCGCATTGCTGTCTGCGTGAGTTTGCAACTGGCTGCCACCCTGCCTCCATTTCCAGTGATTTGATTGGCTGCAAGGCATTTTTAGACACCCCGAGATCGCGGGGTGACAGAGCCAATCGCGGGTCAGCAAGAGGCCATTCAGCCATTGAGTCTATGTTGGTTCTGTGATGAGGAATCCAAAGAACAAAGAAAATTACAGCACAGGAACAGGCCCTTCGGCCCTCCAAGCCTGTACCAACCATGCTCCCCATTTGAACTAAAACCCTCTATCCTTCCGGGGACCATATCCCTCTATTCCCATCCTATTCATGTATTTGTCAAGATGCCCCTTAAAAGTCACAACTGTATCCGCTTCCACTACCTCCCCCGGCAGCGAGTTCCAGGCACCCACCACCCTCTGTGTAAAAAACCTGCCTTTAAACCTTGCCCTTCGCACCTTAAACCTATGCCCCTGAGTAATTGACTCTTCCACCCTGGGAAAAAGCTTCTGACTATCCACTCTGTCCATGCCCCTCATAATCTTGTAGACTTCTATCAGGTCACCCCTCAACCTCCGTCGTTCCAGTGAGAACAAACCAAGTTTCTCCAACCTCTCCTCACAGCTGATGCCCTCTATACCAGGCAACATCCTGGTAAATCTTTTCTGTACCCTCTCCAAAGCCTCCACATCCTTCTGGTAGTGTGGCGACCAGAATTGAACACTATATTCCAAGTGCGGCCTAACTAAGGTTCTATAAAGCGGCAACATGACTTGCCAATTTTTAAACTCAGTGCCCCAGTCAATGAAGGAATCCAGTCGCTCCTATCCCCTTGCTCAGTCCCTGTGACCCCAGGAGTTAATTTCTCTCAGAAACCTGTCTCATTTTCTCCTGAAATCTCTGACTGTCTCTGCTTTCACTTTCCTCGTGGGCAACAATTTCCGGGTCACTCACTGCATTGTAACAGTAAAGTTTATTTATTAGTCACAAGTAAGGCTTACATTAACACTGCAATGAAGTTACTGTGAAAATCCCCTAGTCGCCACACTCCAGCGCCTGTTCAGGTACTCTGAGGGAGAATTTAGCATGGCCAATGCACCCTAACCAGCACGTCTTTTGGACTGTGGGAGGAAACCGGAGCACCCGGAGGAACCCCACGCAGACACGGGGAGAACATGCAAACTCCACACAGACAGTGACGCAAGCCGGGAATTGAACCCGGGTCCCTGGCGCTGTGAGGCAGCAGTGCTAACCACCGTGCCACCCTAATAAAGTGCTTCCTCACACCCTCCTCACACATCTTGTCTAAAACCTTAAATCTGTCTCCCTTAAGCCTTATTCCATCAGCTGCTGGGGACAGCTTTTCTTTGTCCAACATATTTAAAGCCGTCCTCATTTTGTACACCTCGATCAAACCTCCTCTCAAATCTCCTTTGCCGCAGGAATGTGAGTGACACGGTGGTTAGCGCTGCAGCCTCACAGCGCCAGGAACCCAATTGCGGCCACGGGTCACTGTCTGCCTTCAGCCCGCTCCGTCATGCGATAAGACCATGGCTGGTCTGTGGACTACCTCCATGTACATCAGAAAAAGCAAGGGCTCCAACACTGATCCCCGGGGAACACCATTTTCAACTCATCTCCAGTCTGAGAAATGCCTAGCCTCTGTTTCCTATCTCTTAGCCAACTTCTAATCCATGCTCAGAAAATGCTGGAAAACCTCAACAGGTCTGACAGCATCTGTGAAGAGAGAATCGAGCCAATGTTTCAAGTCTGGATGACGCTTCGCTAACCAATCTGCCATGGTTCCGATTTGCCAAGTTTGCCTCGTCACTGATTGACTTAAGTTCCCCAACATTTTGCGATAATTTCTTTGTTTTTAAATGGGTGGAACAGTGACACGGTGGTTAGCACTGCTGCCTCACAGCGCCAGGGACCCGGGTTCCATTCCATGTCACCCCTGCACAATAAAAATGTCTATCTCTGACTTAAACCTCACAATTGAACCAGCATCTGCCACCTTTTGAGGAAGAGAGTTCCAAGCCTCCCCCGCTCTCTGCGTGTAGAAATGTTTTCTAACATCTTCCCTGAATGGCTTGGCCCTAATCTTTAGATTTTGGCCCCTGGTTCCAGACCCTTTTACTCGTGGAATCCATCTTATCCTTCCCCACCCTGTCCTTCCCTGTAAATATCCCATCAAGGGCGACGATGGCCTAGTGGTATTATCGCTAGACTATTAATCCAGAAACTCAGCTAATGTTCTGGGGACCTGGGTTCGAATCCCGCCACGGCAGATGGTGGAATTTGAATTCATTAAAAAATATCTGGAATTAAGAATCTACTGATGACCATGAAACCATTGTCGATTGTCGGAAAAACCCATCTGGTTCACTAATGATCCCTTTCGGGAAGGAAATCTGCCATCCTTACCCGGTCTGGCCTACATGTGACTCCAGAGCCACAGCAATGTGGTTGACTCTCAACTGCCCTCCAAGGGGCAACTAGGGATGGGCAATAAATGCTGGCCCAACCAGCGACACCCACGTCCCACGAATGAATAAAAGCAAAATCACTCCTCAACCTTCTGACTTTGAGAAAGTAAAGGCCTAATTTGTCTAATCTCTCCTCTTAACCTAACCCCTGAAGTCCAGGCATCATTCCTATAAGCCTGTGTTGAACTCCCTCCAAGGCCAAACCATCCTTCACAAGATGTGGTGCCCTTACCCGCTCACGGTACTCCTAGAAAGCAAATGCCAGCAAAATGTGGCAGCAAGTCTTCAATAAGCACAATCGGTGATCAATGTAAATGCCACTGCCCCCTGCCCCCTCCCCCAGGTATACCACCTCAATAAGTCCATTAAATAACACCAAACACACTCAAACTCCATGCCCCCAGACACGCTGGTAAATACATTAGAGAACATCTACAAAATGCAAAATCCACCCACAGTATACCAGCAAAACTCCCCCAGTACAGTTCTGGTCACCCAATTAGAGAAAGGATGTTACTAAACTAGAAAGAGTGCAGAAAAGATTTACTAGGATGCTATTGGGACTTGATGGTTTGAGTTATAAGGAGAGGCTGGATAGACTGGGACTTTTTTCTCTGGAGCGTAGAAGGCTGAGGGGTGATCTTATCGAGGTCTATAAAATAATGAGGGGCACAGATCAGCTAGATAGTCAACATCTTTTCCCAAAGGTAGGGGAGTCAAAAACTAGAGGGCATAGGTTTAGGGTGAGAGGGGGGAGATACAAAAGGGTCCAGAGGGGCAATTTTTTCAGACAGAGGGTGGTGAGTGTCTGGAACAAGCTGCCAGAGGTAGTAGTAGAGGCGGGTACAATTTTGTCTTTTTAAAAGCATTTAGACAGTTACATGGATAAGATCGGGCCAAAGGCGGGCAATTGGGACTAACTTAGTGGGTTAAAAAAAAGGGTGGCATGGACAAGTTGGGCCGAAGGGCCTGTTTCCATGCTGTAAACCTCTATGACTCTAATCGCATCAAGCTCATTTAAATGTGAGTGTGAAACTATAAGGTAATGGACCCATCACAGCAACAAGGTGAAAATACCAAACTAGCATCACCTACTCTGAAGAAGCTGAAAAAATGCAGTAATCACCGGAATCCAAATGTAGATAAAACAAATCGATCCCTTTGGGACTCCTTCCTTTTCCAGTCCTGACAGAATATTAGCGGATATTTGCTGGCTATAGGTGCTGCTTGAATATTCCCCAGTGGTTGGAGATATTTCATCCCTGCGATGTAGCAACATCCCCCCCAAGGTGACAGTTATAAATGGGCAGCATTGTAGTTACTGAGAAAGGAAAATTCTACCAGCATCTCGAGCCTGTTCTGCCTCTTTATTCAGGTTAACATCTTACCCGCTCCTATCTCAGTAACCTCCTCCAGCCCCACGGCCTGTTCTGCTGTTTGGCTAGATGTTGGCTGAGCTGATTCCTGCCTTTGGTTCACAAACTATCCATCAGCACGGTGGCACAGTGGTTAGCACAGCGCCAGGGACCCGGGTTCAAATCCGGCCTTTGGTGACTATGTGGAGTCTGCACGTTCTCCCCGTGTCTGCGTGGGTTTCCTCCGGGTGCTCGGGTTTCCTCCCACAGTCCGAAAGACGTGCTGGTTAGGGTGCATTGGCCATGCTAAATTCTTCCTAACTGTACCCAAATAGGTGCTGGAGTGTGGCAACTAGGGGATTTTCACAGTAACTTCATTGCAGTGTTAATGCAAGCCTACTTGTGACAATAATAAATAAACTTTAAACAAAGGTCTGCCCCTTCTGGTCGTTCGCTCCCCACCCTGGCCTCTGCACCAAAAACTCAAAACCCTCTCTCCCCTTCCCCCCTCGGCCCTCACCTCCCGTCCCCACCATCAGACACAAGAATCCCTGCACTTAGCCCGTCCTGGAGTACAGGACGAATACTTGTCGCCCTAGTCCTGGCCAGACCTGGTTAATCTGCGTTGCAATCCTCCGCAAACAATGTCTGAGAGATGGTGCCCAGAATGGAACACAGATCATCCAAATGGACCAAGGCTGTGTGTAACTGCAGCATCAGAATCATAGAATCCCTACAGTACAGAAGGAGGCCATTCGGCCCATCGAGTCTGTACCGACCGCAACCCTACCCAGGACCTATCCTGTAACCCCACACATTTACCCTGCTAATCGCCCTAACACTAAGGGGCAATTTAGCATGGCCAATGCACCTAACCTGCACATCTTTGGACAGTGGGAGGAAACCGGAGCACCCGGAGGAAACCCACGCAGACACGGGCAGAACATGCAAACTCCACACAGACAGTGATCCGAAGTCGGAATCGAACCTGGGTCCCTGGCGCTGTGAGGAAGCAGTGCTAACCCACTGTGCCGCCTTGCCCCCTTTGTATTCCAGTGCTAATAAAGAACAAAGAAGAACAAAGAACAGTACAGCACAGGAAACAGGCCCTTCGGCCCTCCAAGCCTGTGCCGCTCCTTGGTCCAACTAGACCAATCGTTTGTATCCCTCCATTCCCAGGCTGCTCATGTGACTATCCAGGTAAGTCTTAAACGATGCCAGCGTGCCTGCCTCCACCACCCTACTTGGCAGCGCATTCCAGGCCCCCACCACCCTCTGTGTAAAAAAAAAACGTCCCTCTGATATCTGAGTTATACTTCGCCCCTCTCAGCTTGAGCCCGTGACCCCTCGTGATCGTCACCTCCGACCTGGGAAAAAGCTTCCCACTGTTCACCCTATCTATACCCTTCATAATCTTGTACACCTCTATTAGATCTCCCCTCATTCTCCGTCTTTCCAGGGAGAACAACCCCAGTCTACCCAATCTCTCCTCATAGCTAAGACCCTCCATACCAGGCAACATCCTGATAAACCTTCTCTGCCCTCTCTCTAACGCCTTCATTTTTGTCCATTTTTGTTATCTCTTGTCATTTGATTAAAATTATTCTGATTATTAATCCTCAGAATTTCCCTTTCTTATTTCTCCGAATCTGAAAATAGACCCTGGACTCCATAACAGTGGGGCTTCCTAAAGCCCTGAGTCATGAGTGAGTGAAGGGTAATGAAAGGACACAGCAATTCATTGGGGTGAGAACACAGGGGACACGCGGCAATGTGCCCACATGTTTTGATTTAATTTGATTTGAGTTATTATTTATTATTGTCACATGTATTAGCATACAGTGAAAAGTATTGTTTTTTGCGCGCTATACAGACAAAGCACGGTGGTGGCACAGTGGTTGTGGTCGCACAGTGGCACATTGCGCCAGGGACCTGGGATCGATTCCAGCTTTGGGTCACTGTCTGTTATGGAGTTTGTAAATTCTCCCCATGTCTGTGTGGGTTTCCTCCGGGTGCTCCGGTTTCCTCCCACAGTCCAAAGATGTGTGGGTTAGGTTGATTGGCTAAATTGCCCCTTAGTGTCAAGGGGACTAGCTAAGGTAAATGCATGGGGTTATGGGGATAGGGCCTGGGTGGGATAGTGGTCGGTGCAGACTCGATGGGTCGAATGGCCTCCTTTTGCACTGTAGGGATTCTATGATTCATAGAGTACATAGGGGAGAAGGAATGGAGAGGATGCAGAATGTAGTGTTACAGTCATAGCTAGGGTATAGAGAAAGATCAACTTAATGCAAGGTAAGTCCATTCAAAAGTCTGACAGCAGCAGGGAAGAAGCTGTTCTTGAGTCGGTTGGTACGTGGCCTCAGACTTTTGTATCTTTTGCCCAACAGAAGATGGTGGAAGAGGGAATGTCCGGGGTGCGTGGGGTCCTTGACTATGCTGGATACGTGTGTTAGACACACACTATTTGAGGTATTTCCTTGAATTTTCCAAATAAAACAAAACACGGTGGCACAGTGGTTAGCACTGCTGCCTCACAGCGCCAGGGACCCAGGTTCGATTCCAGCCTCGGGTCACTTTCTGTGCAGAGTCTGCACGTTCTCCCCGTGTCTGCGTGGGTTTCCTCCGGGTGCTCCGGTTTCTTCCCACACTCCAAAGATGTGTGGGATAGGTGGATTGGCCATGCTAAATTGCCCCTTAGTGTCAGGGGGACTAGCTAGGGTAAATGCATGGGGCTATCAGGGTAGGGCCTGGGTGGGATTGGGGTTGGTGCAGACTCGATGGGCCGAATGGCCTCCTTCTGCACTGTGGGGATTCTATGATTCTATGAAAATCACTAACTCCCCCGGATCGACTCACACAGGGTCACAGGCCAACCAGCAACATTAACTAGTATCTAGGTAGCACCTTTATGGTGGTAAATCATTGAATCGTACAACCCCCACAGTCCAGAAGGAGGCCATTCGGCCCATCAAGTCTGTACCGACCACAATTTGCACCCAGGCCCTATTCCCGTAACCCCCTCACATTTCCCATAGCCAATCCACCTAACCTACATATCTTTGGACACTAAGGGGCAATTTAGCATGGCCAATCCACCTTTCTGGTAACATTCATCTTGTTATTTGCCTTACAAGCGTGGGTGGAACTTTTCTTATTATTCATTATTCATTTCGTGGGCCATGGGCGTCTCTGGTTGGCCGGTATTTATTGCCCATCCCTAGTTGCCCCTTGGAGTGCAGTTGAGAGTCAACCACATTGCTGTGGCTCTGGAGTCACATGTAGGCCAGACCGGGTAAGGACGGCAGATTTCCTTCCCTAAAGGTAACCAGATGGGTTTTCTGACAATCGACAATGGTTTCATGGTCATCAGTAGATTCTTAATTCCAGATATTTTTTAATTGAATTCAAATTCCACTATCTCACTATCGTGGCGGGATTTGAACCCGGAACATTAGCTGAGTTTCTGGATTGATAGTCTAGTGATAATACCACTCGGCCAAGGCCAATACCACCCTTCATGAATGGAGTACCTGGGTATACGGACACATTCCTTAAACTAAATTGTTTTATTGTTCAACATCGCCTCCCAAACTTGTGACCTGCGCCACCGAGAAGGACAAGAGCGGCGGCCGCAGGGGGACACTGTCAACTCCAAGTGCCCGATCCTGATTGGAGCTCACATTGGTCATTCCTTCATCACCTCGGCTTCGGAATCCTGGAACTGAGCGGGATGTGGGCGTGGCGTTGCCACGGGGGCCGCAGCGCTCAATAAGGACACTCGCCACCACCTTCCCAAGGGGCAACTAGGAGTGGGGGAGGGTAATAAACACTAGGCCTGCCAGGGGTTGGGGTGGGGGGGGGGGAGGGGGGAGGGGGTAATAAACACTAGGCCTGCCAGGGGTTGGGGTGGGGGGGGGGGGGAGGGGGTAATAAACACTAGGCCTGCCTGCAATGCCCACAATCCGAGAATAATTTTTCTAAAAAAAAACTCCATTCCTCATCATAAATAAAAGATCATGGAATCCTTACAGTGCAGAAGGAGGCCATTCAGCCCATCGAGTCTGCACTGACCACAATCCCACCCAGGCCCTATCTCCATAGCCCCATGCATTTACCCTAGCTAGTCCCCCTGACACTAATGGACAATTTAGCACGGCCAATCCACCTAACCTCTTTGGAGTGTGGGAGGAAATCGGAGCACCCGGAGGAAACCCACGCAGACACGGGGAGAATGTGCAGACTCCACACAGACAGTGGCCCGAGGCTGGAATCGAACCCGGGTCCCTGGCGCTGTGAGGGCCTGGCCAATCCACCTAACCAACACACCTTTGGAGCCTACAAGTGATTCGAGGCCCATTGCAATGTGGTTGACTCTTAACGGCCTTAACATAGAAGCAACATAGAAACTAGAAGCAGGAGTAGGCCATTCGGCCCTTCGAGCCTGCTCCACCATTCATTTTGATCATGGCTGATCATCGAATTCAATATCCTGATTCCCCCCCTTCCCCCCATATCCCTCGATCCCTTTAGCCCCAAGAGCTATATCTAATTTCTTCTTGAAATCACACAATGTTTTGGCCTCAACTACTTTCTGTGGGAGTGAATTCCACACATTCACCACCCTCTGGGTGAAGAAACTTCTCCTCACCTCAGTCCTCAAAGGTTTACCCCTTATCCTCAAACTGTGACCGAGGAAGCCACTCGGGGTAATTGGCGATGGGTAGTGCTTGCTGGCCTAGCCAGCAGTGCCCACATCCTGTGAATGAGTGACACAGAAAACCTCGTAAGTAGTCTCACAACACCAGGTTAAAGTCCAACAGGTTTATTTGGTAGCACAAGCCACTAGCTTTCGGAGCGCTGCTCCTTCATCAGGTGAGTGGGAGTTGTGTTCACAAACAGGGCATATAAAGACACAAACTCAATTTACAAAATAATGGTTGGAATGCGAGTCTTTACAGGTGGAATCAAGTCTTAAAGGTACAGACAGTGTGAGTGGAGGGAGGGTTAAGCACAGGTTGAAGAGATGTGTATTGTCTCCAGAGAGATGTATATTGTCTCCTAGAAATCATAGAAACCCTACAGTACAGAAAGAGGCCATTCGGCCCATCGAGTCTGCACCGACCACAATCCCACCCAAGCCCTACCCCCATATCCCTGCATATTTACCCACTAATCCCTCCAACCTACGCATCTCAGGACACTAAGGGCAATTTTTAGCATGGCCAATCAACCTAACCCGCACATCTTTGGACTATGGGAGGAAACCGGAGCACCCGGAGAAAACCCACGCAGACGTGGGGAGAATGTGCAAACTCCACACAGACAGTGACCCAAGCCGGGAATCGAACCCAGGTCCCTGGAGCTGTGAAGCAGCAGTGCTAACCACTGTGCTACCGTGTGGCCCCAGTCTCCTGGCTGGAGACAATACACGTCTCTTAAACCTGTGCTTAACGCTCTCTCCACTCACTTTGTCTGTACCTTTAAGACTTGATTACCTGTAAAGACTCGCATTCCAACCATTATTAAGGGCGGCACGGTAGCACAGTGGTTAGCACTGCTGCTTCACAGCTCCAGGGTCCCGGGTTCGATTCCCGGCTCGGGTCACTGTCTGTGTGGAGTTTGCACATTCTCCTCGTGTCTGCGTGGGTTTCCTCCGGGTGCTCCGGTTTCCTCCCACAGTCCAAAGATGTGCCGGTTAGGTTGATTGGCCAGGTTAAAAATTGCCCCTTAGAGTCCTGAGATGCGTAGGTTAGAGGGATTAGTGGGTAAATATGTGGGGGTAGGGCCTGGGTGGGATTGTGGTCGGTGCAGACTCGATGGGCCGAATGGCCTCCTTCTGCACTGTAGGGTTTCTATGATTTCTATTCTATGATTATTTTGTAAATTGAGTTTGTGTCTTTATATGCCCTGTTTGTGAACACAGCTCCCACTCCACCTGATGAAGGAGCAGCGCTCCGAAAGCTCGTGCTACCAAATAAACCTGTTGGACTTTAACCTGGTGTTGTGAGACTTCTTACTGTGTTTACCCCAGTCCAACACTGGCATCTCCACATCACAGTAAACCTCCACAAGGCTCTCTCTCCGTGCCAGGTGCTGACTGTGAGTTCACCTCTCATTTTTCATTCAGCTGCACTGACACGTTCTATTATCCTGTAATTATTTCACTAATAGTTCAGCATTGAATAATAAAGAGCAGGGGGGAGCGGGTAGCGAGGGGGAACTTGGCGAGATTTATGATGGTTGCAAAAACCTTAATATTCAAGGAAGACTCTGCCTTTTGCTACCTGCTAACTAATTCCTCCTCACAGACTGACAGGCACCGTCAGTCTATCCAACGTGTTGGTTAATTGAAGCTTTGATGAACCTATTATCTCATATTCAGATCATCACACTGTCACACTGAGTGGCCCCGAATCCACATCCCATCACATCCAGACACCAACACAACACATCACCTTATTCACACATCTCCTTTTCTGAGGAAGGATGTTCTTGCTCTCGAGGGAGTGCAGCGAAGGTTTACCAGGCTGATTCCGGGGATGGCGGGACTGATGTATGAGGAGAGGTTGACTGGGCTAGGATTGTTTTCACTGGAGTTCAGACGAATGAGGGGGGGGATCTCATAGAGACTTATAAAATTCTAACAGGACTGGACAGGGTAGATGCAGGGAGGATGTTCCCGATGGTGGGGGTGTCCAGAACCAGGGGTCACAGTCTGAGGAGCGGCGGGGGCAGGGGGCAGGGGGGGTGGGGGAGGGGGGGGGGGGGTCAGTCTGACTCTGGGATGGGGCGGATGGAAATTTCCAAAAGAATTTCCAAAAGTGAGAACTTCAATCCTTCCATGACACTCACACTCACACACACACACTCACACACACTCACACACACACACACTCACACACACACACACTCACACACACACACACACACTCTCACACACACACACACACACACACACACACTCACTCACACACACACACTCTCACACACACACACACACACACTCACACACACTCACACACACACACACACTCACACACACACACACACACACACACTCACTCACACACACACACACACTCTCACACACACACTCACACACTCTCACACACACACTCACACACACACACACTCACACTCACACACACTCTCACACACACTCTCACACACACTCTCACACACTCTCACACACACACTCACACACACACTCACACACACACTCACACACACACACACTCACACACACACACTCACACACACACACACACTCACACACACACACTCACACTCACACACACACACACACACACACTCACACTCACACACACACTCTCACACACACACTCACACACACTCTCACACACACACTCACACACACACTCACACACACACTCACACACTCACACACACACACACTCACACACACACTCACACACACACACACACTCACACTCTCACACACACACTCACACACACACTCTCACACACACACTCTCACACACACTCACACTCACACACACACACACACACACTCTCACACACACACTCACACACACACACACTCTCACACACACACTCTCACACACACACTCACACACACACACGCACTCTCTCACACACACACACGCACTCTCTCACACACACACTCACACACACTCACACACACGGATGCGTGCACGCACACACAGACACGCTCACATCTGCATGCACATGCAGAAACACGGACACACAGATACACATACATGCATACACAAACATGCATACACTCACACACAAACACACACACAGATGCACGCACATGCAGAAACACACACATACACACAAACACCACAGGCACAAACACACATGTCCACAAAGACACGCACACACACCCACATGCACAAACATGCACCCACACACGTGCAAGTTATTGGGATGTTGAATAAATTTACACATCAGAAACTTGAAACCACAGTTTTATCTTTCTCTCCATTCCTATTCCCCTTACCCCCCAACCACCCCCTCCTGCCCCAGCCCATCCCCTCCTCCCCCAGCCCATCCCCTCCTCCCCCAACCCACCCCCTCCTCCCCCAGCCCACCCCCTCCTCCCTCCCCAACCCACCCCTGCCTCCCCCAACCCACCCCCTCCCCCCTCAGCCACCCCCTCCTGCCCCAGCCCATCCCCTCCCCCAACCCACCCCCTCCTCCTCCAGCCGACCCCCTCCTCCTCCAGCCCACTCCCTCCTCCCCTAGCCCAACCCCTCCTCCCCCAGCCACCACCCCCTCCTTCCCCAGCCCACCCCCTCCTCCCCTCCAGCTCACCCCCTCCTCCCCCAGCCCACCCCCTCCTCCCCCAGCCCACCCCCTCCTCCCCTCCAGCCCACCCCATCCACCCCCAACCCACCCCCTCCTCCCCCCAGCCCACCCCCGCCACCCCCAACCCACCCCCTCCACCCCCAACCCACCCCTCCTCCCCCAACCCACCCCTTCCTCCCCTAGCTCACCCCCTCCTCCCCCGGCCCACCCCCACCTCCCCCAACCCACCCCCTCCTCCCCCCAGCTCACCCACTCCTCTCCCAGCCCATCATCTCCTCCCCCAACCCACCCCCTCCCCCCCAGCCCACCCCCTCCCCCCCAGCCCACTCCCTCCTCCCCTAGCCCACCCCCTCCTCCCCAGCCCACCCCCTCCTCCCCCAGCCCAACCCCTCCTCCCCCAGCCCACCCCCTCCTCCCCCCAACCCACCCCCTCCTCCCCCAGCTCACCCCCTCCTCCCCCAACCAACCCCCTCCTCCCCCAACCCACCCCCTCCTCCCCCAGCCCACCCCCTCCTCCCCCAGCCCACCCCCTCCTCCCACCAGCCCACCCCCTCCTCCCACCAGCCCAGCCCCTCCTCCCCCCAACCCACCCCCTCCTCCCCCAGCTCACCCACTCCTCCCCCAACCCACCCCCTCCTCCCCCAACCCACCCCCTCCTCCCCCAGCTCACCCCCTCCTCCCCCAGCTCACCCCCTCCTCCCCCAACCCACCCCCTCCTCCCCCAGCTCACCCCCTCCTCCCCTCCAGCCCATCCCCTCCTCCCCCAACCCACCCCTCCTCCCCCCAACCCACCCCCTCCTCCCCCAGCTCACCCCCTCCTCCCCCAACCCACCCCCTCCTCCCCCAACCCACCCCCTCCTCCCCCAGCTCTCCCCCTCCTCCCACCAGCCCATCCCCTCCTCCCCCAACCCACCCCCTCCTCCCCCCAGCCCACCCCTTCCTCTCCCAGCCCACCCCTTCATCCCCCCAAGCCCACCCACTCCTTCCCCCCAGCCCACCCCACCCCCTCCTCCCCCCCGAGCCCACCCCACCCCCTCCTCCCCCCCCCGAGCCCACCCCACCCCCTCCTCCCCCCCCCGAGCCCACCCCACCCCCTCCTCCCCCCCCCGAGCCCACCCCACCCCCTCCTCCCCCCCCGAGCCCACCCCACCCACTCCTTCCCCCCCGAGCCCACCCCACCCCCTCCTCCCCCCCGAGCCCACCCCCTCCTGTCTCATTTCAAACCTGGTCATAAAGGGAAGAGGAACAGGGCAGACGGACACAAAATGAGTGAAGTTCTCTCACCTGCAGATACGAAGAAGATTCCGGCACTGAGAATGATGTTGTGTCGAGTTTTGTAGAACTCACTGGCCGCGATGCAGAGACCACCCATAAAGAGCAGGATCACACTGAGGATAGGGAAGATACTGGAGGCTCGAACAGCACCTGGGATGTGAAAGGAAGGGATTGAATCGGGGCCAAGACAGAGCGAGAGAGAGAGAGAGAGAGAGAATGAAAAACGGAAAGATAAAGGAGAAATAAAGAAATATGAGATAATTTATTTTCCTTTTACAATCCCAGGTGCACTGCTTCAATCCGAGATTGCCTTGAAACATAAGATTATATTAAACAGGTTACAACTCAGTATAGGGAATGATACCCTAGAATCCTTACGGTGCAGAAGGAGACCATTTGGCCCATCGAGTCTGCACCAACTCTATGACAGGCCCACCCCTTGCCTTATACCCATAACCCCACACGTTTATCCTCCTAATCCTCTGAACATACACATCTTTGGACACTAAGAAGCAATTTATCATGGTCAATCCACCTAACCCGCACATCTTTGGACACTAAGGGGCAATTTAGCATGGCCAATCCTCCTAACCCGCACATCTTTGGACACTAAGGGGCAATTTAGCACAGCCAATGCACCTAACCTGCACATCATTGGACATTGAGGGGCAATTTAGCATGGCCAATCCTCCTAACCCGCACATCTTTGGACACTAAGGGGCAATTTAGCATGGCCAATCCTCCTAACCCGCACATCTTTGGACACTAAGGGGCAATTTAGCATGGTCAATCCACCTAACCTGCACATCATTGGACATTGAGGGGCAATTTAGCATAGCCAATCCACCTAACCTGCACATCATTGGACATTGAGGGGCAATTTAGCATGGCCAATCCTCCTAACCCGCACATCTTTGGACACTAAGGGGCAATTTAGCATGGTCAATCCACCTAACCTGCACATCATTGGACATTGAGGGGCAATTTAGCATGGCCAATCCACCTAACCTTTGGACTGTGGGAGGAAACCGGAGCACCCGGAGGAAACCCACGCAGACACAGGGAGAAAGTGCAAACACCACACAGACAGTGCCCCAAGCCGGGAATCGAACCTGTGAGGCAGCACTGCTCACCTTGCTTTTTTGTACAATAATGCTTAACTATTCCCCGGATCTTGCTGCCAGCCTATCATAACTGCCTCTTGTTTCATCTCAGTAGATTTTTCAGGTCAGATGAAATTTGGTTACAACAATAACCTGGGCTCCGCCCCTGAATGGAAAGTCCTGGCACCGGGGGTATCAGAGAGGGCTGGGTATTCCATCCTCAAAGCCAGAGTGCAGAGTGGACAGGAGAAGCCCTTAATACATTTCCCCGCTTAGACCAAAAACCCAACTCAGGTTCAAATCAAATCCAATTCCCACAAAAGACACATACCACATCAGGCGGCACCGTGGCACAGTGGGCGGCACCGTGGCACAGTGGGTTAGCACTGCTGCCTCACAGCGCCAGGGACCCGAGTTCAATTCCCGGCTTGGGTCACTGTCTGCATGAAGCTTGCACATTCTTCCCGTGTCTGCGTGGGTTTCCTCCGGGTGCTCCGGGTTTCCTCCCACACTCCAAAGATGAGCAGGGTAGGTGGATTGGCCGTGCTAAATTGCCCCTTAGTGTCAAAGATGTACAGGTTAGTTGGATTGTCCATGTTAAATTGTCTCTTAGTGTCCAGAAATGTGTAGGTTAGGTGGATTGGCCATGGTGAATTGCCCCTTAGTGTCCAAAGATGTGCAGGTTAGGTGAATTGTCCGTGCTAAATTGCCCCTTAGTGTCCAAAGATGTGTAGGTTAGGTGGATTGGCCATGCTAAATTGCCCCTTAGTGTCCAAAATTGTGACGGTTAGGTGGATTGGCCATGTTAAATTGCCCCTTAGTCTCCAAAGATGTGCAGGTTAGGTGAATTGGCCATGCTAACTTGCCAGTTAGTGTCGCAAGATATGCAGGTTAGGTGGATTGGCCATGCTAAATTGCCCCTTAGTGTCCAAAGATATGCAGGTTAGGTGGATTGGCCATGCTAAATTGCCACTTAGTGTCGAAAGATGTGGAGGTTAGGTGGATTGGCCATGCTAAATTGCCCCTTCGTGTCCAAAGATGTATCAGTTAGTTGGATTGGCCATGCTAAGTTGCCCCTTAGTGTCTAAAGATGTGCAGGTTAGGTGGATTGGCCATGCTAAATTGCCAGTTAGTGTCCAAAGATGTGTAGGTTAGGTGGATTGGCCATGCTAAATTGCCCTTTAGTGGCAGGGGGATTAGCAGGGTAAATATGTGTGGTTGTGGGGGTAGGGCCTGGGTGGGATTGTGGTCGGTGTAGGCTCAATGAGGCAAATGGCCTCCTTCTGCACTGTAGGGATTCTATGATTCAAACGCCCAGGATCAAATTAAGCTTTCAAGGCTTTGTTCGAAAGGCTTTTTCTCGGGTAAGGATATCAAGGGATGTGGAGTAAAGATGGAAATTGGGATTTAGATGCAGGTTGTCACTCACCCAAATGAGTGACTAGTCCCCTCGTCTCCAGGGACTGAAGACAGTGCAGTGTGTGCAACCCTGAAGAATAATCATCGGGGCTTTTATAAGGATGGAATTTCTTTGTAACATTTTAAATATAAAAATATTGAAATGACAAGGAGTGGGCAGGCTGACAGCATCTGATTGGATAATCAGTCTGGTTGCTTTCCCATTGATGTACAGATGAGTTCTGAAGGACAGTCATTCCGAAACCAACATTAGAAATTCCTCTCTCCACTCGCACTGTCAGACCTGCTGAGTTTTTCCAGCATTTCCTGTTTTTATTTCAGATTTCCAGCATAGAACAAAGAACAAAGAACAATACAGCACAGGAACAGGCCCTTCGGCCCTCCAAGCCCGCGCCGCTCCCCGGTCCAGGATTGAATCCTGAATCCAGGATCCCCGCCCAATTTTCCAGCCTATCTACATCCTAATATCCTATCCACCGAGCTGTCCCTCACAGCTACGATGCTTTGTTCATCACAACCTATTAACTCACCCCCACCCCCCCATTCCAGACCATGTGATCTCCAGGGAGAGGCGAAAACCCAGAGTGAAAACCCCAGGGCCAATATGGGGAAAAAAAAATCTGGGAAATTCCTCTCCGACCCCCTGTGGCGATCGAAACGAGTCCAGGAGATCACACTGGCCCTGATCAGAAAATGCTTCCCAACCCTATTCATTTCCACTTCTGCTTTACGAACACCATCTGAATTCCCTGCCCCCGAGACAGGTTCCCAACTATCCGCAGTCTCGCTCTGTGCTGGCACCAGCAAGATGATCATAGAATGAAGCCTTGAAACGAGAAACAAAGAACAATTAGCCCGCGCCACTCCCTGGTCCAAACTAGACCACTCTTTTGTATCCCTCCATTCCCACTCCGTTCATATAGCTGTCTAGATAAGTCTTAAACGTTCCCAGTGTGTCCGCCTCCACCACCTTGCCCGGCAACACATTCCAGGCCCCCACGACCCTCTGTGTAAAATATGTCCTTCTGATATCTGTGTTAAACCTCCCCCCCTTCACCTTGAACCTATGACCCCTCGTGAACGTCACCACCGGCCCGGGGAAAAGCTTCCCACCGTTCACCCTATCTATGCCTTTCATAATTTTATACACCTCTATTAAGTCTCCCCTCATCCTCCGTCTTTCCAAGGAGAACAACCCCAGTTTCCCAATCTCTCCTCATAACCAAGCCCCTCCATACCAGGCAACATCCTGGTAAACCTCCTCTGTACTCTCTCCAAAGCCTCCACGTCCTTCTGGTAGTGTGGCGACCAGAACTGGACGCAGTATTCCAAATGCGGCCGAACCAACGTTCTATACATCTGCAACATCAGACCCCCACTTTTATACTCTATGCCCCGTCCTATAAAGGCAAGCATGCCATATGCCTTCTTCACCACCTTCTCCACCTGTGACGTCACCTTCAAAGATCTGTGGACTTGCACACCCAGGTCCCTCTGCGTCTCTACACCCTTTATGGTTCTTCCATTTATCGTGTAGCTCCTCCCTACATTATTCCCACCAAAATGCATCACTTCGCATTTATCAGGATTGAACTCCATCTGCCATTTCTTTGCCCAAATTTCCAGCCTATCTATATCCATCTGTAGCCTCTGACAATGTTCCTCACTATCTGCAAGTCCTGCCAGTTTTGTGTCGTCCGCAAACTTACTGATCACCCCAGTTACTCCTTCTTCCAGATCATTTATATAAATCACAAAAAGCAGAGGTCCCAATACAGAGCCCTGCGGTACACCACTAGTCACAGGCCTCCAGCCGGAAAAAGACCCTTCCACTACCACCCTCTGTCTTCTATGACCAAGCCAGTTCTCCACCCATCTAGCCACCTCCCCCTTTATCCCATGAGATCCAACCTTTTTCACTAGCCTACCATGAGGGACTTTGTCAAACGCTTTACTAAAGTCCATATAGACAACATCCACGGCCCTTCCTTCGTCAACCATTTTGGTCACTTCTTCAAAAAACACCACCAGGTTAGTGAGGCATGACCTCCCTCTCACAAAACCATGCTGACTATCGTTAATGAGTTTATTCCTTTCTAAATGCGCATACATCCTATCTCTAAGAATCTTCTCCAACAACTTCCCCACCACGGACGTCAAGCTCACCGGCCTATAATTACCCGGGTTATCCTTCCTACCCTTCTTAAATAACGGGACCACATTGGCTATCCTCCAATCCTCTGGGACCTCACCTGCGTCCAGTGACGAGACAAAGATTTGCGTCAGAGGCCCAACGATTTCACCTCTCGTCTCCCTGAGCAGCCTTGGATAGATTCCATCAGGCATCCACAGTATTTTGCTTTTATTACTTTGCAAGGTTGATTTTATTTATTTATTGGTGTCACAAGTAAGGCTTACATTAACACTGCAATGAAGTTACTGTGAAAATCCCCCAGTCGCCACACTCCGGCGCCTGTTCGGGTAACACTGAGGGAGAATTTAGCACGGCCAATCCACCCTAACCAGCACGTCTTTTTGGAGTGTGGGAGGAAACAGGAGCACCCGGAGGAAACCCACGCAGACACGGGGAGAAGGTGCAGACTCTGCACAGTGAGTCAATCTGAGAATCGAACCCGGGTCCCTGGCGCTGTGAGGCAGCAGTGCTAACCACCGTGCCACTGTGGGGTCAAGTCATTTTGATTTGATTTGATTTATTATTGTCACATGTATTAACATACAGTGAAAAGTATTGTTTCTTGCGCACTATACAGACAAAGCATACCGTTCATAGGGAAGGAAAGGAGAGAGTGCAGAATGTAGTGTTACAGTCATAGCTAGGGTGCAGAGAAAGATCAACTTAATGCGAGGTAGGTCCATTCAATAGTCTGGCAGCAGCAGGGAAGAAGCTGTTCTTGAGTCGGTTGGTACGTGTCCTCAGACCTTTGCACATTTCTCCTGAAGGGTTATTTCCCGAAGGGTTTCATGAAGTCATGTGATGAAAGCTCCAGGAAAACAGTCAATCACATCTGGCTATTATCCAATGGGTTAACCAATCACCTTACTCCAGGATGTAGTTTGGAGTACTAACAGGTTGCGTTATTCCATAGAAAAGTCAGGGCTGTTGGCTTTGAGCAGAACCCATGTACGGGTTCTTTGTATTATGACACGAGGCTCCATTGCCTCTGAAGTTGAGAGTCAATGCCATCAATGTGGCTGACGCTCTGAGCCTCTGGTGGTTAATGTACCAACATCTCTGCCCTCGTGCCGTCACTGCAATCCTCATAGGCAGCTTGGTCTTTTTTTTTGACTCAGCGAGATGTCATCACTTCATCATAGAATATCATAGAAATATCATAGAAACCCTACAGTGCAGAAGGAGGCCATTCGGCCCATCGAGTCTGCACCGACCACAATCCCACCCAGGCCCTACCCCCACATATTTTACCCGCTAATCCCTCTAACCTACATATCCCAGGACTCTAAGGGGCAATTTTTAACCTGGCCAATCAACCTAACCCGCACATCTTTGGACTGTGGGAGGAAACCAGAGCACCCGGAGGAAACCCACGCAGACACGAGGAGAATGTGCAAACTCCACACAGACAGTGACCCGAGCCGGGAATCGAACCCAGGACCCTGGAGCTGTGAAGCAGCAGTGCTAACCACTGTGCTACCGTGCCGCCCCACTTGGAACTCATCCCGCTGAAAAACTGACGCAAGCAATGTCAACAGTAAATTTCAGAGGAGAGTTGGACAGATGCCTGAAGGGGAAAATGGTTGTAGGACCAATGGGGGGAATGAACAGGAGGAGGTGCGACTAACTGGAAAGCTGTTCCAAAGAGCTAGCACACATGATGATGGGCCAAATAGCCTCCTGGTGTGTTGTACAAATCAACAGTGTTTGAGTCACATGATTGGGTTACAAATTGGGCAGCTATGCCTTGGTTCAAAATTCCATCCTGATGTGCTGTCGGCCAGGGACAGTTGCCAAATGTTGGGTCACAATGAATTCTTTGTTGTAAAATGGCCCAGGACAAATAAACAGCAACGATTGGCCTACAGACAGCCAGACTCATTAGTAGTAATTGGCCCAAAATGATTCCTTGTGGTCTGTGTTGTAACCGAAGCTCCTTGATCGTGGCTCAAAACTCAATCATTGCCATCTATTATTCAATCGAGTTGAGGGTTTTTTTTCTCCTCGCCCAGTTCCAGGAGTGGACCAGCTTTGACTAGATTATGCGCAACTTCATCATGAGGAACCTTCTATACAGAGGAATGGGAGGAGGCCATTCAGCCCCTCAAGCATGCTCCCCCTCTCACTTTGGATCATCTGTATCACAACCGCCTTTCCCAGTCCTTTCTCCATATTCCGTGATACCGTTGCCCAATGATCTGGTGTTTTCAGCGTTGAAAATGCAAATTGTCCCCCAGCACATGCAGTTTTGCGGGGGACAGAGTTCCAGATTTCTGTTCCCCTTGGCGTCTGGAGCTAATTTCACTCCTGAACAGTCCAAGTCCAATTTAGAAGTTGTGGATGGATATCTCAGATCAATTTACACTCTTAAACATTTCTTCAATGCGCTGTGAATATTTTTATCCCAGCTGATAATGGGAGGGTACGGATGAGGAGAAGGTTCACCAATACTCGCTAGTTGTGAGCCGATGCTTCAGTCTCCCATCTTTGGGTATGGTTGGAATGGGGTTTGAACACAGGACCTTTGAACTCAGGTGGTAGGGAACCCACCTTGACATGGAAGTTATGAGGAGAAGTTGGGTAGGCTTGGGTTGTTTTCTCTGGAGCAGAGAAGACTGAGGGGTGACCTGATCGAGGTGTACAAGATTATGAGGGACATGGACAGGGTGGATAGGAAGGAGCTGTTCCCCTTAGTTGAAGGGTCAGTCATGAGGAAACAAAGGTTCAAGGTGAGGGGCAGGAGGTTTAGAGGGGGATGTGAGGAAAAACCTTTTTACCCAGAGGGTGCTGAGGGTCTGGAATGCGCTGCCTGGGAGGGTGGTGGAGGCGGGATGCCTCTCATCCTTTAAATGGATGAGTACTTGGCACATCATAACATTCAGGACTATGGGCCAAATGGGATTAGGTGGGCCAGTCAGGGCCTTTCATGCGTCGGTGCAGACTCAATGGACCGAAGGGCCTCTTCTGCGCTGTAGGATTCTGTGATCCTAGAAGGATCCTAGAAGCCTCCACATCCCAAAAGGATGTGGAGGCTTTGGAGCGAGTACAGAAAATATTTACCAGGATGTTGCCTGGTATGGAGGGCATTAGCTAGGAGGAGTGGTTGGAGAAACTTGGTTTGTTCTCACTGGAGCGACGGAGGTTGAGGGGAGACCTGATAGAAGTCTACAAGATTATGAGGGGCACGGACAGAGTGGATAGTCAGAAGCTTTTTCCCCAGGGTGGAAAAGTCAATTACTAGGGAGCACAGGTTTAAGGTGCGAGGGGCAAAGTTTAAAGGAGGTGTATGAGGCAGATGTTTTACACAGGAAGTAGTGGATGCCTGGAACTCGTTGCCGGGGGAGGCAGTGGAAGCGGATACGGTAGTGAGTTTTAAGGGGTGTCTTGACAAGTACATGAATCGGATGGGAATGGAGAGATATGGTCCCCGGAAGGGTAGGGGGTTTTAGTTCAGTCGGGCAGCATGGTCGGTGCAGGCTTGGAGGGGCCGAAGGGCCTGTTCCTGTGCTGTAATTTTCTTTGTTCTTTGATCCTGTGAAAAGTCTGTTTCATCTTATTGGAACGACAAATATTCTTTCAGGAGGGGCCTAGTTAAACCAGTTGGGGTAATTTCTCCCCAGAAACATCCTTTCCCACTGTCCAAGGGGGGAGGGAATGTGTCTTTCTCACCTGGTCTGATTGATACGTGACTCCTGACCCACAGTAAAGTGGCAGCTTTAAAAGCTACATGGTTGTAATCACATGGACCGCAGCAGCTCAAGAAGGCGGCTTTGCCCCCCCCCCCGACCCCCCCCCCCGCCCCCCAACCATCCTCTCAAGGGCAATTAGAGAGGGGCAATAAATGTCGGCCTAGCCAATGCCAGCCCATGAATGAAGAAATGAAATAATTTTGTCATTTTTAATATCAGGCTCCAATATTGTGAGGCCAGAGAAGTTCGAATTGTGAGCCAGGGAAAGGAGACTTACAAATGGTTTTGATAAATTAGATGTGTGTGTTCCGCCCGCAGTCGCAGACGCTGCTCCCCCCTCTGAAGTGGTGATTTAACCCGAGGATCGCCACATCTCAGGCGAGGAGCATGGTTGAGAAGGCGGGGTCTTCATGAATAACCTCAGCCAAAACGGGAATTGAATCCGCGTTGTTGACATCGCTCTGCATCACAAACCAGCCATCCAGCCAACTGAGCTAAACCGGCCCCCAATCAATCAGATAGACAATAACTCTTCCCACTGGCGGGAGGGGGTGGAAGGCTCAGTCACTAAAGGGGGTACACTCAGTATCACAGCGCCAGGGACCCGGGTTCAATTCCGGCCTTGGGTCACCGTCTGTGCGGAGTCTGCACGTTCTCCCCGTGTCTGCGTGGGTTTCCTCCGCGTGCTCCGGTTTCCTCCCCAGTCTGAAAAATGTGCTGGTTAGGGTGGATTGGCCGTGCTAAATTCTCCCTCAGTGTGCCCGAACGGGCGCCGAGTGTGGCGACTGCGGGATTTTCACAGTAACTTCATTGCGGTGTTAATGTAAGCCTACTTGTGACACTAATAAATAAACTTTAAACTAAAGGACACAGATTGAATGTCATTGGTCAAAGGTTGGATGAGGAGGTTGTTCTCACACAGCGAGTTTGTTGTGATCTTGGAAGGCGCTGCCTCAGAGGATGATGGGAGCAGATTCAATCGGACTTTCTAAAGGGGAATTGGAGAAATGCTGGAAAATGAAGCATTTGTTGGGTTTTTTGAGAACGAGAAGGAGGCGAGTAGACACGGGGGATGCTAATTGGAAGTTCTTTCAAAGAGCCAGCACAGTCCTGGGAGGCTGAATGGCCTCCTGTGTTGTACGAATCCAAACCCTTATTTTTCTTCTCTTTTGTGGGGCACCGGGTGCGATGGGGAATGAGTTCCACACAGACTGGAAACCATCCCAACCAACTGGCCACACGTCGCTGACCCAACAACAACCGTCCAACCCTACCCTCCCCTGATGGTGCAGGACTCACAGCCAGGAGACAGCGACCCCCGGCCCACTCCTCCCTCTCCCGCTTTCCCCCTCCCCCACTTCCCCCCTCCCCCACTTCCCCCTCCCCCACTCCCCCCCTCCTCCACTCCCTCCCCCTCCCCGCTCCCCCACTTCCACCTCTCCCGCTTCCCCCTCCCCCGCTTCCCCCTCCCCCACTTCCCCCTCCCCCGCTTCCCCTCCCCCACTCCCCCTCCTCCACTCCCTCCCCCTCCCCGCTCCCCACTTCCACCTCTCCCGCTTCCCCCTCCCCCCGCTTCCCCCTCCCCCACTTCCCCTCTCCCGCTTCCCCCTCCCCCACTTCCCCCTCCCCCGCTCCCCACTTCCACCTCTCCCATTTCCCCTACCCCACTTCCCCCCTCCCCCACTCACCCCTCCCTGCTTCCCTCTCCCCACATCCCCCCTCCTCTACTCCCTCCCCCTTCCCCGCTCCCTCCCCCTCCCCTGCTCCCTCCCCCTAACCCCCGCTCCCCCACTTCCACATCTCCCCTCCCCCACTTCCCCCTCCCCCACTCCCCGCTTCCCCTCCCCACTTCCCCCTCTCCCGCTTCCCCCTCCCCACTTCCCCCTCCCCCACTCCACCCCTCCTCCACTCCCTCCCTCCCCGCTCCCCCACTTCCCCCTCCCCCACTCCCTCCCCCTCCCCGCTCCCCCACTTCCCCCTCCCCCACTCCCCCCTCCTCCACTCCCTCCCCCTCCCCGCTCCCCCCACTTCCCCCTCCCCCACTTCCCCCTCCCCCACTCCCCCCTCCTCCACTCCCTCCCCCCCGCTCCCCCACGTCCACCTCTCCCGCTTCCCCCTCCCCCGCTTCCCCCTCCCCCACTTCCCCCTCTCCTGCTTCCCCCTCCCCCACTTCCCCCTCTCCCGCTTCCCCCTCCCCCACTTCCCCCTCCCTCACTTCCCCCTCCCCCACTCCCCCCTCCTCCACTCCCTCCCCCTCCCCGCTCCCCCCTTCCACCTCTCCCGCTTCCCCCCTCCCCCGCTTCCCCCCTCCCCCACTTCCCCCTCTCCTGCTTCCCCCTCCCCCACTTCCCCTCTCCCGCTTCCCCCTCCCCCACCTCCCCCTCTCCCGCTTCCCCTCCCCCACTTCCCCCCTCTCCTGCTTCCCCCCTCCCCCACTCCCCCTCTCCCGCTTCCCCCTCCCCCACTTCCCCCTCCCCCACTTCCCCCTCCCCCACTCCCCCTCCTCCACTCCCTCCCCCTCCCCGCTCCCCCACTTCCACTCTCCCGCTTCCCCCTCCCCCGCTTCCCCCTCCCCCACTTCCCCCTCTCCTGCTTCCCCCTCCCCCACTTCCCCCTCTCCCGCTTCCCCCTCCCCCACTTCCCCCTCTCCCGCTTCCCCCTCCCCCACTTCCCCCTCTCCCGCTTCCCCCTCCCCCACTTCCACCTCTCCCGCTCCCTCACTTCCCCCTCCCCCGCTCCCCCACTTCCACCTCTCCCACTTCCCCTACCCCACTTCCCCCCTCCCCACTCACCCCTCCCTGCTTCCCCCTCCCCCACATCCCCCTCCTCCACTCCCTCCCCCCTCCCTCGCTCCCTCCCCGCTCCCTCCCCCCCTCCCCCGCTCCCTCCCCCCCCCCGCTCCCTCCCCCCTCCCCCTTCCCCGCTCCCTCCCCCTTCCCCCGCTCCCCCACTTCCACGACTCCCCCTCCCCCACTCACCACTCCCCGCTTCCCCCTCTCCACTCCCTTCCCCCTCCCCCACTCCCTTCCCCTCTCCCCCACTTCCACCTCTCCCCCTCCCCCACTTCCCCCTTCCCCATTCACCCCTCCCCCGCTTCCCCCACTCCACTCCCTTCCCTCTCCCTCACTCCCTTCCCCGCTCCCCCTCTCCGGCTTCCCCCTCCCCTGCTTCCCCCTCCTCCACATCCCCTACCCCTCCCCCACTCCCCTCTCTCCCACTTCCCCCGCTTTCCCCTCCCCCGCTTCCCCCCACTCCCCCTCCCCACCCCCCACCTCCCCCCAGACACATGTATAAGTGTAATCCGCCAATGTTTCTGGGTGGATGATCTGTGGTTAATAATTCGCCACAAACAGTCCAATCCCACTCTGCTGTTTCTTGTGCACA
>NW_027592790.1:5000-45402 GCF_964213995.1 Mustelus asterias
CTTTTCTCCTTGGAGAGACGTAGGATGAGAGGAGACCTAATAGAGGTGTATAAGATGTTGAGAGACATAGATCGGGTGGACTCTCAGGGGCTTTTTCCCAGGGTGGAAATGGCTGCTACGAGAGGACACAGGTTTAAGGTGCTGGGGGGTAGGTACAGGGGAAATGTTAGGGGGAAGTTTTTCACACAGAGGGTGGTGGGCGAGTGGAATCGGCTGCCGTCAGTGGTGGAGGCAAACTCAATAGGAGTCTTTTAAGAGACTCCTGGATGAGTACATGGAGCTTAATAGGATGGAGGGTTATAGGTAGGCCTAAAAGGTAGGGATATCTTCGGCACAACTTGAGGGGCTGAAGGGCCTGTTTTGTGCTGTAGTTTTTCTATGTTTCTATCCACCTTTTCATTCAAGTCTGTAACTGAACTGGGAGGGCACAGAATGAGGAGCTTCTCTTTTTCCGCCATTATATAAAAATGGAAGTTCTTACTTCAAGATCCCATTGCGCTGTGAGAAACAACTTAGTACCATACAACAAGCAAAGTTTGGATCTTATTATCGCACCCGTACCACGATTTAAAAAGAAAATCAGAGAGACAGTCAAACAACAAGTCATTTAGCTCCACTAAAAGAACAAAATGTTTCAGGGTGCTTCAAAGACTAAAATTGACACCAAGCCACGCAGGGGAATACTAGACTGGGTGACTGAAAACTCAAGTCAAAAACAGGTAGGTTTAAAAAGGGAGAAGAGGTGGAGAGATTTATGGGGATTCCAATGCTTAGGAGACACATGGCTGAAGGCACAACTGCCTGGCACAGTGGCTAGCTCTGCTGCCTCACAGCGCCAGGGACACGGGTTCGATTCCCGGCTTGGGTCACTGTCTGTGTGGAGTTTGCACGTTCTCCCCGTGTCTGTGTGGGTTTCCTCCGGGTGCTCCGGTTTCCTCCCACAGTCTGAAAGACGTGCTGGTTAGGTCGATTGGCCGTGCTAAATTCTCCCTCAGTGTTACCCAAACAGCCGGAGTGTGGCGACTAGGGGAATTTCACAGTAACTTAATCGCAGTGTTAATGTCAGCCTTACTTGTGACTAATAAATAAACTTTAATCTCCTCCAAACCCACCATCTTCTGAGACATTCACATTCAACTAATCGTGGCCTCTTGAGCACCCCTGATTTTAACTGTTTCACCATTCGTGGCCGTACCTTCAGCTGCTTCAATCCCGGGCTCTGGAATTCCCTCTCTGACTAGGGTAAACTTTTAACACGGCAAAGAAAGCAGGAGACACCCAAGAGGCCAGATTTGGAGGAAGGTGGAGATCTGGGAGAGTTGTAGGGCTGAAGGAGGAGAGAGAGAGAGGGGGAAGGATGAAGCCCTGGTTTGAAAAGAAGAATGAGAATTTGAAAATCAAAACGTGGCTATCTAGGCCAATGAGTACATAGGTGAATGGGACTCGGTGCGAGTTAGGATAATTATCCTTTATGAATCTGCAATTCATTGCAGCTTCACACTTCTGACATTCAAAGCTTCCAGCTTAACCAAAATAACCAACAAAACATGCCTCAAACTTAAATATTTGCATTAAACGGATGTACTCCTTGGCCGCTTCACTTTACAACCATTACTCTTTTGCCACTTCTGAAATACATTCTGTCCCCTCTGGAGTTGCAAGGTGGTAAGTTTGCCAATTAGATTCGGTGGCTGAATAGCTATTACAAGAAGAAATACAACCAGGATAGGTTTTCCAGTCCAATCAATCCACAATACGGAGCTCAGGTCCTGGACAGCTGAAAGCACAGCTACTGGTGTGCCAAAGGCAAACGCAATGTTAGCATTCATGTCGAGAGGGCTGGAATACAAGAGCAGGGATGTACTTCTGAGGCTGTATAAGGCTCTAGTCAGACCCGATTTGGAACATTGTGAGCAGTTTTGGGCCCCGTATCTGAGGAAGGATGTGTTGGCCTTGGAAAGGGTCCAGAGGAGGTTCACAAGAACGATCCCTGGAATGAAGAGCTTGTCATATGAGGAACGGTTGAGGACTCTGTGTCTGTACTCGTTGGAGTTTAGAAGGATGAGGGGAGATCTTGTTGGACCTTATAGGATAGGGTGGACGTGGCCTGCATAGGGTGGATGTGGAAAGGATGTTTCCACTAGTAGGAAAAACTAGAACCAGAGGGCCCAACCTCAGACGAAAGGGATGATCCTTTAAAACAGAGATGAGGAGGAATTTCTTCAGCCAGAGAGTGGAACTCTTTGCGGCAGAAGGCTGTGGAGGCCAGGTCATTGAGTGTCTTTAAGAGAGATAGATAGGTTCTTGATTAATAAGGGGATCAGGGGTTATGGGGAAAAGGCAGGAGAATGGGGATGAGAAAAATATCAGCCATGATTGAATGGCGGAACAGACTCGATGGGCCGAGTGGCCTAATTCTGCTCCTATGTCTTATGGTGGGGTGCAAACCCTATGGAATACAGTGGAAGCTGAACGTGACAATGGAAATGTGAAAATTGGTGGATCCAGAGCTAACATAGGTCTGATTTCTCTAGTGTGTCCAAGAAACGGTAGGGCGGCACGGTAGCACAGTGGTTAGCACTGCTGCTTCACAGCTCCAGGGTCCCGGGTTCGATTCCCGGCTCGGGTCACTGTCTGTGTGGAGTTTGCACATTCTCCTCGCGTCTGCGTGGGTTTCCTCCGGGTGCTCCGGTTTCCTCCCACAGTCAAAGGATGTGCGGGTTAGGTTGATTGGCCATGCTAAAATTGCCCCTTTGTGTCCTGAGGTGTGTAGGTTAGAGGGATTAGCGGGTAAAAATATGTAGGGATATGGGGGTAGGGCTTGGGTGGGATTGTGGTCGGTGCAGACTAGATGGGCCGAATGGCCTCTTCCTGCACTGTAGGGTTTCGATGATTCGAGGAAACTGGAGGAGGAAAAACCATCTCCCTTGCAAACAGTGCCGCTGTATTTCATCGAACTGCAGACACACTCGTAGCTTGTCACTCTTAGCACACAAACATGAGAAGCAGACTCCAGAGGGATTACCATGCATGTGACATATTTGACTGGTTGCTGTTAACACTTAACAAATGTGCAACTGGGCACACGACACGGTCTCTGGAGCTAGCTCGTTCCAGGACATCTTCACACTCTGGAATAGAGCTGGACTGGTTACGTTCATAACTCAATACCAGCTGATGGTAACTGAAAATTAATCTGCACTGTAGGTGTTTGGATTGGGGGTGTGTGTGTGTGTGTGTGTGTGTGTGTGTGTGTGTGTGTGTGTGTGTAAATGACCACGTTAGGGATGGATAAGTGATCCGATGGAAATGTAATCAAACAGCCAAGCTGATGAACTGGAGGTGGAGAGGTTTGATGTTAAGTTCAACGTGGAGCATGGCAAGGCAGGCCCTCATTTGGGTTCAGCAGGAGCAGGGACCTTGGAGGTAGAATGGGATGAGGGCCTAAACATCAGAGATTCTGACTAAACAGAATAGCTTCCGTCCTACCGGAGTGCACAAGACACTCAGTCACAATGAAGCGGCTGTCAAGTACAGCACTCAAAAAAAAAAATAAAGCTGTGTTTGGACAGCCTACAGAAAGCAAAACTGACTTCATGTTTACATCTAATCGCACAATCTAACACTAATGGGAGTCATTGACTAATTATGGCAATCAATCTCTTTCAATTAGTCGACAAAAAACCCATTAAAGTATGACAATTCTTCATAGAATCCCTACAGTGCAGAAGGAGGCCATTCAGCCCATCGAGCCTGAACCGACAACAATCCCACCCAGGCCCTATCCCCATAACACGACTTACGTACCCCTGCTAATCCCCCTCACACAAAGGGGCAATTTAGCACGGCCGATCCACCTAACCCGCACATCTTTGGAGGAAACCGGAGCACCCGGAGGAAACCCAAGCAGACACGGGGAGAATGTGCAAACCCCACACAGACAGCAACTCAAGGCCAGAATTGAACCCGGGGTTCCTGGCGCTGTGAGGCAGCAGTGCTAACCACTGTGCCGTCCCTTAAATTATTTTGTACGTTTTAGTGATCCAGACTGCAGTTTATATTAAAGACACACAGCAGCCACATATTCAAAACGTACAATGGTGCGAAAGTGAGAGAGGGAATTCTTCCAGCGAAATAAAATGGGTTTTTACACAGTTGTTTTTTTAACATTAAGATGCCCATCATACCTATACAAGCTATCTGGGCACTCAACTGCTCGTAATAAAATTCTGTTTTTTAAAACACAGCTCATAAGGATAGCTTCTTCTGCATTAAGGAGGGTTAATGCATCAATATCAAAGCATAAGAAATAAATAAAGTGGCTTGTCTATTTTTCAAACATTAGAACAACAGAAAGGCAGCACATAGGCACCATGACGCATGCTGAAATGTGCACAGCAGATGCAGCATTCAAATTCCTGCACTAGAGCACAAGCGATTATTAAATATATGTCAACATCCTTCGGGTTACCATTGATTCGCCACATAAACAGTGCCTATAGGAGCAGGTCCGAGGCTAGGAACACGGCGGCGAGTAACTCACCTCCTGACTCCCCAAAGCTTATCCACCATCTACAAGGCACAAACCAGGAGTGTGATGGAATACTCCCCACTTGCCTGGATGGGTGCAGCTCCAACAACACAAGAAGCTTGACACCATCCAGGACAAAGCAGCCCCGCTTGATTGGCACCACATCTACAAATATCCATTCCCTCCCCCACCGACGCTCAGTAGCAGCAATGTGTACTATCGACAATTCACCAACGATCCTTAGACAGCACCTTCCAAACCCACGACCACTTCCATCTAGAAGGACAAGGGCAGCAGATACATGGGAACACCTGCAAGTTCCCCTCCAAGCCCCTCACCATCCTGACTTGGAAATATATCGCCATTCCTTCGCAGTCTTTGGGTCAAAATCCTGGAATTCCCTCCCTAATGGCATTGTGGGTCAACCCACAGAACATGGACTGCAACAATTCAAGAAGGCAGCTCACCACCACCTTCTCAAGGGCAACTAGGAATGGGCAATAAATGCTGGCCAACCAGTGATGCCCATGTCCCAAGAATGAATAAAAAATATATGTACAATTATCTCATTCTTGCCTGTGGGGGCTTGCTGTGCACCAACTGGCTACTGCACTTTCTACTACATTCACTGCACTTCAAAAATGCTTCCGTAAATGTAAAATGCACTGGAACTTCCTGAGATGGCGATATCCTTTTTACACTTAGTGCTTAGCCACAGTCAGATTGCAAAGAGCATCATGACCAAAGGGCTGGAATTTACTCCGTTAAAACAAAATCAGTAATTTTCTATAAAGACCCAAGTCGCATGTTCAGGGAGCTCGGAGGACAGCAGTGAATTATATATCTTACTATTTCTTCCTGGTTATCTGAGGCTTTGCATGGACCAAGAGCAAAGAGTGCACCAGGGACCCGGGTTCGATTCCCGGCTTGGGTCACTGTCTGTGCGGAGTCTGCACGTTCTCCCCGTGTCTGCGTGGGTTTCCTCCGGGTGCTCCGGTTTCCTCCCACAGTCTGAAAGACGTGCTGGTTAGGTGCATTGGCCGTGCTAAATTCTCCCTCAGTGTACCCGAACAGGCGTCGGAGTGTGGCGACTAGGGGATTTTCACAGTAACTTCATTGCAATGTGAATGTAAGCCTACTTGTGACTGATCAATAAACTTTACTTTTATGCTTTTAGGCTGCAAATTGAATTAGCAATGTTGCAGTCACGAAACAGCAAAAACAAATAGCTGAGTGATCTGGGTGAAGTCACGTCCTAATATATCCACAGAAGCTGCTCAGGGGCCAACTCAAGCCAAAGCAAAGGTGTTACAAGATTATAGTTAGTTTCCTCGTCAAATCGAGGCCTGTTGGGGGCTTGGAGAAGTTCAGAGCGAGAAAGATTTGGTATTTTGCAGTTCTCTGAAATTAAGTAGATTGCAGCACAGAACAATTGGAGCAAAGCAAGTTCCACTGCAGTAAAGATATAGTCGCTCGCACATTTCAACTCAGGTTTGACGGCAAAGGGCTAAAGATAGAGTCATAGAGGTTTACAGCATGGAAACAGGCCCTTCGGTCCAACTTGTCTATGCCGCCCTTTTTTTTTAAAAAGCCCGTAAGCTAATCCCAATTGCCTGCATTTGGCCCATATCCCTCTTTACCTATCAAACCCATGTAACTATCAAAATGCTTTTTAAAAGACAAAATTGTACCCGCCTCTACTACTACCTCTGGCAGCTTGTTCCAGACACTCACCACCCTCTGTGTGAAAGAATTATCCCTCTGGACACTTTTATATCTCTCCCCTCTCACCTTAAACCTATGCCCTCTAGTTTTAGACACCCCTACCTTTGGGAAAAGATATTGACTATCTAGCTGATCTGTGCCCCTCATCATTTTATAGACCTCTATAAGATCACCCCTCAGCCTCCCACACTCCAGAGAAAAAAGTCCCAGTCTATCCAGCCTCTCCTTATAACTCAATCCATCAAGTCCTGGTAGCATCCGAGTAAATATTTTCTGCACTCTTTCTAGTTTAATAATATCCTTTCTATAATAGGGTGACCAGAATTGCACACAGTATTCCAAGTGTGGCCTTACCAATGTATTGTACAACTTCAACAAGACATTCCAACTCCTGTATTCAATGTTCTGACCGATGAAACCAAGCATGCCGAATGCCTTCTTCACCACTCTGTCCACCTGTGACTCCATTTTCAAGGAGCTATGAACATGTAACCCTAGATCTCTTTGTTCTATAACTCTCCCCAACGCCCTACCATTAACTGAGTAAATCCTGCCCTGGTTCAATCTACCAAAATGCATCACCTCGCATTTGTCTAAATTAAACTCCATCTGCCATTAGTCAGCCCACTGGCCCAATTGATCAAGATCCCGTTGCAATCGGAGATAACTTTCTTCACTGTCTACTATGCCACCAATCTTAGTGTCATCTGCAAACTTACTAACCATGCCCCCTATATTCTCATCCAAATCATTAATATAAATGACAAATAACAGTGGGCCCAGCACTGATCCCTGAGGCACACCGCTGAGTTCAACGATGAGTGAAATTCAAAGATGAGTTCAATCCACCCAGCTCGGCAGCGTCAGTTATTGACTCTATCAAGACTCAGACAGATGGGACAGGATTTTCCCGTCCCGCCCACCCGCCATGGGACTCGTAGCCGGCGGGACACGGACCATGCAACGGTTCGTTGATCTGGGGCGGGATGTTCCAGTCTTGGGGGCGAGCGTGGCCAGAAAATCCCAGCCATAGATTTTTGTTGGGTAGAAGTATCAAACATAAAGGGAGCAAAGGAGGTCTGAATGGAATTGAGGTATGATCACAGATCACCCACGATCACATTGAATGGTGAACAAGCTAGAGGGGCTGAATGTGCCCTCTTCCCGTCCCTGATATTCTAATACCCTGACTCCAAGGGTAGATTTTAACTCGGTGTGGTAATGTAAAGTGGATGATAGCAAGCCAGCCAGCAGCCTGCTTTACATCTCTCCAGATGGAAGTCAATAGAAATGAAACATTTAAGAGATGTCGGAGAGGCTGGCAACTCGCGACCACTTGTTTTCCACTCACACACACTCAATGTCTACCCCGCCAAGCAGGATAGAGGTGGCACAGTGGTTAGCACTGCTGCCTCACAGCGCCAGGGACCCAGGTTCGATTCCCGGCTTGGGTCACTGTCTGTGCAGAGTTTGCACATTCTCCTCATGTCTGCGTGGGTTTCCTCCGGGTGCTCCGGTTTCCTCCCACAGTCTGAAAGACGTGCTGGTTAGATGCATTGACCCAAACAGGCGCCGGAGTGTGGCGACTAGGGGAATTTCAGAGTGACTTCATTGCAGTGTTAATGTAAGCCTTACTTGTGACTAATAAATAAACTTTCCTTTAAAAGGATTCTATGCTTGGACCACCTACCATAATACTTGGGTGGATACTGTTTGACAAAGTAGTTCTTGAAATAAAAGTTGTGCCAAAATGGGTTACAGCATGGAATCTACCAGATTGTGGGCTTTTACTTGACAATAATACCAGTTCACAGGGCAGAATATAATAGGTGCCAAGCCCAAGAGGAAATTCCTATTGTCTCCAGGTGGCCACGCTTGGGAAGAATCATCCATTCCCCCCCACCCCCAAATAACATTTTACTTTCAACATTCACCGTCCCTTTATCCCCTCTTTGTGAGAGACCTGAAGCACAGCATTGAAACAAGCTCAATGGTCAAGATCCCTCAGATGAAGCTACTGCTGCAGTTACACAACAGCAAGGACTAAATTCCAGACTAAGATTCGACAACAGCAAGGACTAAATTCCAGACTAAGATTCGACAACAGCAAGGACTAAATTCCAGACTAAGATTCGACAACAGCAAGGACTAAATTCCAGACTAAGATTCGACAACAGCAAGGACTAACTTCCAGTTTAAAAAAAGAATACACACAGCTTATTACACAAAATTATTGAAATTCGTCTCTTTGCATACTAGCTCTGGCTAAATTCCTACATGGGTTATTTAAAGACAGACTTCAATGCGATAAGAAAAGCGAAACGGGTTAAATGCTAATGTAACTATCAGTGCAAGTCATTAGAAGCCTCAAAAAATGGGAGTCAGCTTACACAGAGTATTAAAAGTGGACCAGAGGCGTGGGTGGTTGCCATCTTTAGAATTCGCCATTTGGGGTTGTTCTGTACAGGCATGTCTTTAACATCCAGTTCTGCGAAGTAAAATATCTATCTGAAGGGTGAAAAACTGAGGCTAACTACTAAACTACTAATAACTACTAGCATGTTGTGGGGGGGTTGGTGGGCAATGCAAAAACATGATTTTGGAGCCAAAGATTGGGGTTCTTATACGCCAGATCAACTTATACACCACAATCTATGGTAAACGGCACGGTGGCACAGTGGTTAGCACTGCTGCCTCACAGGCCAGGGACCCGGGATCGATCCCCGGCTTGGGTCACTGTCTGTGTGGAGTTCGCATGTTCTCTTCGTGTCTGCGTGGGTTTCCTCCGATTTCCTCCCACAGTCCGAAAGACGTGCTGGTTAGGTGCATTGGCTGTGCTCAATTCTCCCTCAGTGCACCCGGAGTGTGGCGACTAGGGGATTTTCACAGTAACTCCATTGCAGTGTTAATGTGAGCCTACTTGTGACACTAATAAAGACTTAATCTAAACAGAATTTCATATAAAAGGCAAGGAAAGAAAGGGTTGCATCTATCTCGCACGTTCCACAACCCCAAAGTGCTTTACACTTGCTGTAATGCAAGAACGATTGTCACATTGCTCAGTGCGGGTACAATACCTCAGCTATAGACGAAAAACGGGCCATTTAAGACTTCCCCATTGAAGTTTATTTATTTATTAGTCACAAGCGCATAATTAGAAGCTGAATAATTTAAGCATTCAGCCCTCAGAAGATATATATTATTTGGCCAGTTTTAGTTAATTAATTAACCACCACTCCACAGTAGAAGGCAAAATTCCAGATGTGGCCAGTGGTGGAATGAAAACAAAAATGAACGTTTCCATGCGGTATAGCACACTTGACATTTCTCGCACTCCAAGTAGTCAGGATGACCCCTGGCTCAGCCTGGCCAGTGACCTTTTTAGTGCCAATCTCACAAATGTTGCCCCACTGCTGGTATCAGTGGAGAATTGAAGCGTGGTACAGCAGCTTCCTCTGTTGCTGACAGGTAGGCAGTCCCCAAAACAACCCAAGCAAACTGTGTCACACATAACCTTTAGAACTTTTACCAATGCACCATAGAAAACGCTCTTTCTGGTTGTATCACAGCTTGGTATGGCTCCCGCTCTGCCCAAGACTGCAAGAAACTACAAAAGGTCGTGAATGTAGCCCAATCCATCACGCAAACCAGCCTCCCATCCATTGACTCTGTCTACACTTCCCGCTGCCTCAGCATAGCAGCCAGCATAATTAAGGACCCCACACACCTCGGACATTCTCTCTTCCACCTTTTTCCGTCGGGAAAAAGGATACAAAAGTCTGAGGTCACGCACCAACCGACTCAAGAACAGTTTCTTCCCTGCTGCTGTCAGGCTTTTGAATGGACCCACCTTGCATTAAGTTGATCTTTCTCTACACCCTAGCTCTAACACTACATTCTGTACTCTCTCCTTTCTTTCTCCATGAACAGTATGTTTTGTATAGCATGCAACAAACATTGCTTTGCGCTGTATACCAATACGTGACAATAATAAATCAAATCAGAGCCTGTCTAAATGAATAATTTCATCTAGAATAATTTCATAATAAAGTCTACATACTGTAAACTTAGATCAGTAACCATCGTCCTCACTGAAACCAAAATTCCTTTGCTAAGCCAGAATTTAAAAACATTTGGTTCTTCATTTGATTTATCATCATCACATGTATTAGCATAGTGAAAAGTATTGTTTCTTGCACGCTATACAGACAGAGCATACCGTTCATAGAGAAGGACAGGAGAGAATGCAGAATGCAGTGTTACAGTCATAGCTAGGGTGTAGAGAAAGATCAACTTAATGCAAGGTAGGTCCATTCAAAAGTCTGACAGCAGCAGAGAAGAAGCTGTTCTTGAATCAGTTGGTACGTGATCTAAGACTTTTATATCTTTTTCCCGACGGAAGAAGATGGAAGAGAGAATGTCCGGGATGCATGGAGTCCTTAATTATGCTGGCTGCTTTGCCGAGGCAGCAGGAAGTGTAGACAGAGTCAATGGATGGGAGGCTGGTTTGCGTGATGGATTGGGCTACTTTCACGACCTTTTGTAGTTTCTTGCAGTCTTGGGCAGAGCAGGAGCCATACCAAGCTGTGATACAACCAGAAAGAATGCTTTCTATGGCGCATCTGTAAAAGTTGCAATTGGGTCTCCGGTGAGAAACATGGCGTAGTTTCCGCCAGGGGTTGGAGGGATCCCGACCTCAATCCATCCACACATATTTCTTTTGGACGTTGGTGTGATTTACACTGTTACGAGATGTGCGGGGCTGAGGGGTGTTGGGTAAACCGGCTCCTCAAGAGATCTCTGGAAAGCTTCAAGCTGGCATTCGCATGCAGAATAAATTCAGTCTTACAATAAGCTCAAACAGAAAATGAGGTACAGGGTGTGCAAACCTCTCTCCTTGTCAACTCAATTAAAACATTCCATCTCCTCTTGATGGGGCGGGGGATTCTCCAGCCCATCCTCATCATCGGCCCCACCGTGGGTTCCCCGACAGTGGAACAGGGGAGGAACGTAAATCACCATCAAATTTGGCAGCACTGGAAGATCCTGCTGGCCGCAAATAATGATCCGTCTCCGCCATGGGAAAATGTGGCACCTGGCGACTGAAGAATTCCACCCACCCACCAGGATGATTATTTCCACTCCAGCTCAATGGGTTTTGAGATGGCTGATCAGTCCGATACAGTCTGCAAACTCCGCCACATAAGGGGTAGGTGGTGCGTGAAGGGTCGGGTGGATGAGGTTTGATGCCTTCTCTGCCACCTTGACCTCACCTCTCTGTGTCCCTGACATGTTCGGTGCTTTCCTGAATGAACCTTCGCCATTTTGGTCGGTCATGGTACAGGAACTCCCATGAGTCTTTGGGGATGTTTGACCTCTTCACGGATACCTCGAGGACATCCCTAAAGACTTGCCTGTGTCCTCCTGGGAGTCTCCTGCCGCAACCAAGTTTTGAATAGAAGCAGAAGCTTCTGGAATCTGTTGTCAGGTGCACGAACATCATGTCCCACCCAGCAGAGCTGGTCTTGAGTGACTGGGGGCATCTCAGTGTTGGGAATGTTGGCTTGGGAGAGGGTATTGCTGTTGGATCATCTTTCTTGTCACCGGATTTGGAGGATATTGCAAAGGCAGCAGACACTTCTCCAGCGCTCCGAGGTTGACTTTTCCACTTTTCTCTACATTTTCCACTTTAGTCCGATGCTACCGAATCAACACAGCAACAAAACTAACTCAGCCAGACACCATTGCAGAACAAAATGAGTTAAAGTTTATTAGTCACAAGTAGTCTTACGTTAACGCTGCAATGGAGTTACTGTGAAAATCCGTTGGTCGCCACACTCCGGCGCCTGTTCGGATACACTGAGGGAGGATTTAGCACGGCCAATGCGCTTAACCAGCACGTCTTTCAGACTGAGGAAGGAAACCGGAGCACCCGGAGGAAACCCATGCAGACATGGGGAGAACGTGCAAACTCCACAGTGACCCTAGCCAGGAATCGAACCCGGTTCCCTGGCGCTGTGAGGCAGCAGTGCTAACCACTGTGCCACCCAAGGGAAATCCAGATGCAAGTTTTGAGGAGAGATTTCATATTCTTGATATCCACTTCTTTGGTTTGCATTCAAATTTGTTTTTAGATGGCGCCTCAGGCGATCGGGATACTTTCCTACGTTAGAGACAGTGTACAAACTTTCATGGATTGACTTTATACTTTTTGAAATCTATGACACACTGAACTACAGCGAGTTCACAGCAGGCTTCACAGGCGAGATATTCTGGAAACTAGCTTACTTTGAAACACTGGGAGAGGCGAGATGGCTTCAGGTGAAATGTGTACAGGCAAATCATTCTGTGCACAGCAGAACTAACCGCAGCCATACAATAAGCAGTTGTCTAAGGTGTACAAGAACCTAAATCATGCCTTAGTAATGTTCTGTGACGCATATATTCTAGAGTAACAATCACAGTCTTGGCAGCTAATCTAATTACAACACATATTGCAATGTGTGGACAACAGATAAAATCCCATTCGACTGCATTCTTGCAGGATGACTATAAGTTCCCCGAGGCAGCATGTACTTTATGGATTGTAGTAGAGTCAACATTGTTCCCGACAAGGGAAGAAGTCACTTGTGCAATCAGAGTGGTTGAAACGCAGTCTGTGGCAGCAGAATGTTTTTTTAAAATTTGATTTGTCACATGTATTAGCATACAGTGAAAGGCTGGTTTCTTGCCTGTTATACACTCAAAGCATAGCGTTCATAGAGTACAAAGGAGAGAAGGAAAGGAGAGGGTGCAGAACGTAGTGTTGCAGTTACAGATAGGGTGCAGAGAAAGATCGGCTTAATATATGGGAGGCCCATTCAAAAGTCTGACGGCAGCAGGAAAGAAGCTGTTCTCGAGTCGGTTGGTACGTGACCTCAGACTTTTGTATCTTTTTCCCGACGGAAGAAGGTGGAAGGAAGAGAGAATGTCCGGGACGCGTGGGGTCCTTAATTGTGCTGGCCGCTTTTCCGAGGCAGCGGGAAGTGTAGGCAGAGTCAATGGATGGGAGGCTGGTTTGCGTGATGGACCGCACAAAGAACATACTGCACAAAGCAACACTGAAACAACATTACTCGATTGCCTGAAGAGGATGTTCCACGTTATTTCTCCCATTACCATCCCAAGATTGGGTTTCACAGGAAATCCACAGCCTGCCATCCCAACACAGTCACTGCTCCCTTTCTCCCAGCCTGTACAGTGAAAGCCCACTGACTGACACGATGCTCACGAACATCCAATCCCAATCCTGCTGCTTGGAGACAGAAATTACATTCAGGACGCGAGATTCACAGCCAGACTGAAATACTGGAGTATTCTACAAGCGAGAGCTGTCCTTTTCATTCTGAAAAGATTTTAATCTTGCTCTGTATAATTTTGTACTTGTATAGTGTCTTTCATGGGGAGGTGATGGCCGAGTGGTATTATCGCTAGACTATTAATCCAGAAACTCAGCTAATGTTCTGGGGACTCGGGTTCGAATCCCGCCGCGGCAGATGGTGGAATTTAAATTCAGTAAAGAAAATATCTGGAATTAAGAATCTACTGATGACCATGAAACCATTGTCGATTGTCAGGAAAAACCCATCTGGTTCACTAATGTCCTTTAGGGAAGGAAATCTGCCGTCCTTACCTGGTCTGGCCGACATGTGACTCCAGAGCCACAGCAATGTGGCTGACTCTGAATTGGCCCAGCAAGCCTCTCAGCTGTCCAGGAAGAATGCACCTTCTCAAGGGCAACTAGGGATGGGCAATAAATGGCCAGCCAGCGACACCCATATCCCATGAATGAATTTTTTTTTAAAACCAGGATCTCCCAAAATGGCTTTGAACAACTGAAGTACTCCTGCAGCGTAATTGCTGCTGCAAAGTAGGAAATATGACAAGTCCATTTATGTACTGAAATCTTCTACAAACAGGAATAAAAATAGATCACCAAAGCATCCTTTCCAGATGTATCACAGCTTGGTATGGCTCCTGCTCTGACCAAGACTGCACAAAACTACAAAGGGTCGTGAATGTAGCCCAATCCATCACGCAAACCAGCCTCCCATCCGTTGACTCTGTCTACACTTCCCGTTGCCTCGGCAAAGTAGCCAGCATAATTAAGGGCCCCACACACCCCGGACATTCTCTCTTCCACCTTCTTCCGTCGGGAAAAAGATACAAAAGTCTGAGGTCACGTACCAACCGACTCAAGAACAGTTTCTTCCCTGCTGCTGTCAGACCTTTGAATGGACCTACCACATATACAAATATAGAAGATAGGAGCAGGAGGAGGCCATTCTGCCCTTCGAGCCTGCTCCGCCATTCATCACGATCATGGCTGATCATCCAACTCAATAGCCTAATCCTGCTTTCTCCCCATAATCTTTGATCCCATTCGCCCCAAGTGCTATATCCAGCCGCCTCTTCAATACATTCAATGTTTTGGCAACTACTTCCTGTGATTTCCACAGGCTCACCACTCTTTGGGTGAAGAAATGTCTCCTCATCTCCGTCCTAAATGGTCTACCCCGAATCCTCAGACCGTGACTCCTGGTTCTGGACACCCCCACCATCGGGAACATCCTTCCTGCATCTACCCTGTCTACTCCGGTTAGAAATTTCTAAGTCATAGAATCCCTACAGTGCAGAAGGAGCCATTCAGCCCATCAAGTCTGCACCAAACACAATCCCACCAGGCTCTATCCCCATAGCTTATGCATTTACCCTAGCTAGTCCCCATGACACTAAGGGGCAATTTATCATAGCCAATCAACCTAACCCGCACAGCTTTGGACTGTGGGAGGAAACCGGAGCACCCGGAGGAAACCCACGCAGACACAAGGAGAATGTGCACACTCCACACAGTGACTCAAGCCGAGAATTGAACCCAGGTCCCTGGCACTGTGAGGCAACAATGCTAAGCACTGCGCCACCATGCCACCCACCATGAGATCTCTATGAGTCTCTATGTGATCTCCTCCCATGAACTCCAGCTAAAACAATCCTAACCGAGTCAATCTCTCCTCATACATCAGTCCCGTCATCCCCGGAATCAGCCTGGTAAACCTTCGCTGCACTCCCTCGAGAGCAAGAACATCCTTCCCCAGAAAAGGAGACCAAAACTACACACAATATTCGAGGTGTGGCCTCACCAAGGCCTGTATAATCGAAACAACACATTGTTTATGCTCGAAACCTCTCGCAATGAAGGCCAACATACCATTTGCCTTCTTTACCACCTTGGTATATGAATATAAAGCTGAACTTTCTCTACACTCTAACACTATTCTGCACTCTCCCCTATGTACCCTGAATGATATGTTTTGTCTGTATAGCACGCAAGACACAATACTTTTCACTGTGTGCCAATACATATGACAATAATAAAATTAAATCAAAAATCTTAGTGTTGATGAGGGATGAATGTTGGTCGGGACACCCAAGAGATTTGCATCTAGAACTCTCACATCCACACAAGGCAAGCGAGGCCTCGGTTTAATGTCTCATCTGATAGACATGTACCTGCGACAGTGCAGCTTTAGTACTGCTCCAGGTGTCAGGCTAGATTGGGTGCTCAGGCCTGTGCAGGAGTCGGTGACTTGTGAGTCAGAGACAAGGGCGACACGGTGGCACAGTGGTTAGCACTGCTGCCTCACAGCATCAGGGACCCGGGTTCAATTCCGGCCTCAGGTGACTGTCTGAGTGCAGTTTGCACGTTCTCCCCGTGTCTGCGAGGGTTTCATCCGGGTGCTCCCGTTTCCTCCCACATGTCAAAGATGTGCATGCCAGGTGGATTGACCACGATAAATTGCCTCTCAGTGTCAGGGGGATTAGCAGGGTAAATACCTAGGGTTGCGGGGATAGGACCTAGGGGTGGGATTGTGGTCGGTGCAGACTCAATGGGCCGAATGGCCTCCTTTTGCTCTGTAGGATTCTATGATTTTAAGAGTGCTATCTTTGAGCCACAGCCACAACGTAAAAGCAAGTGAGGCTGCTTGACCACCGATAGAGATATCTCTGGACTTGCACATGGCTAGTATAGTGTCATTCTAGCTAATGTGGCTTTCATAGAATCCTACAGTGCAGAAGGAGGCCATTCAGCCCATCGAGTCTGCACTGACCACAATCCCACCCAGGCCCTATCCCCATCACCCCATGCATTTACCCTGCGACACTAAGGGACAATTTAGCGTGGCCAATCCATCTAACCCGCACACACCTTTGGACTGAGGGAGGAAACCGGAGCACCCGGGAGGAAACCCACGCAGACACGGGGAGAATGTGCAGACTCCGCACAGTGACCCAAGCTGGGAATCGAACCCGGGTCCCTGGCGCTGTGAGGCAGCAGTGCTAACCACTGTGCCGCCCATCTGGCAAGAGATAAGACTGGTTAGGAGTTTTCAGCAGCACAGGACCAAGAATGTTGCCATTTCCCTTTTCTTTCCACGGATGTGGACTGTTCCGCATTTCCTGTTTTCATTTGAGATTTCCAGCATTTGTAGTTTCTCCTGTTCCTCCTGAATGGTGTACTGCTTTAACCCACATTCTTTCACAAAGGTCGTCAGGTTCTTTAGGTCTGAGGCGCATTACAGCAAAAGCCTTGAGCTGGCCGTTTAACGCTGCAACAATGCAGCAGCAACACGGGTGGTAGTTTCCATTTACACAATGCTGCCGGCATGCCAAAGAGATGTTCCGCCTGCCACACAAATGAGTAGTGTTGTAAATGAATTTCACTGCCGGTGAAAATGCCAGGTATGTAGGCAACACATTCCAATGACAGGCAGGGGTAAATTGCCGCTCAGTGTAAGGGGCATGAGCAGGGTAAAATATGTGGGGTTACGGGAATGGGGTGGGATTGTGGTCGGTGCAGACTCAATGGGCTGAATGGTCTCCTTCTGCACTGTAGGGATTCTATGAGGCAGGTCACACCAAACAACACATCCCTTAGAAGCAGCATATAATCAAACATACAAGGCGACACAGTGGTTAGCACTGCTGCCTCACAGCACCAGGGACCCGGGCTCGATTCCCGGCTTGGGTCACTGTCTGTGTGGAGTTTGCACGTTCTCCCCGTGTCGGCGTGGGTTTCCTCCCGGTGCTCCGGTTTCCTCCCACAGTCTGAAAGACGTTCTGGTTAGGGTGCATTGACCCGAACAGGCGTCGGAGTGTGGCGACTAGGGGAATTTCACAGAAACTTCATTGCAGTGTTAATGTAAGCCTTACTTGTGATTAATAAATAAACTTTAAAACAAAACAGAGACCCATCTTCCACAGGCAAAAGGAACATGGCCAGGCATTGCACCTTTTTTTGAATCAAAACCATGGGGTACAATAGTCCCTGGGTAGAAACATAGAAAGAGTTTTAACAACACCAGGTTAAAGTCCAACAGGTTTATTTGGGAGCAAACACCATTAGCATCTCCACATATTAGAAACATAGATGCAGGAGTAGGCCATTCAGCCCTTCGAGCCTGCCCCACCATTCAATATGATCATGGCTGATCATGCACTTTCAGTATCCCACTCCCAGTTTCTCTCCAAATCCCTTGATCTCTTTAGCCGCAAGGACCGCATCCAGCTCCCTCTAGAACATGTCCAACAAGCTGGCCCCAACAGCTTTCTGTGGTAGAGAATTCCACAGGTTCACAACTCGCCGAGCGAAGAAGCTCTTCCTCATCTCAGTCCTGAATGGCTTACCCCTTATTCTTAGACTGTGACCCCTAGTTCTGCACTTCCCCAACATCAGGAACATTCTTCCCGCATCAGTCCAATCAGGATTTTCAGGTACATTCTCCATAGCAACGCTTTAGCCAATAGACAGGATATTCAACATCAAATTCAACAACTTCACATGATTAGCTCCACCCCACCTCGGACCTTTTGTTTTCATTTCATTCAATTTTTAATTTTTCTCTACGTTTTATTTCTTTATTGTCTCTATTTTTCTCCCCCCTCTATCTTTCCCATTTTATCCCCCCTTTCCTCAATTTTACCCCTCGCCCACTCATCGCGGCCCCTCACCCCACAGCTTCATGTGTCACAGTTTACCCTCTGATTTCAGCTTCTCTGCCGTTGGGCCATTCACACCCTTTATTCTCTCTATGGACAGCCATTAGCAGCCTTTTCCCCTGGTTTCTGTGGCTATGACTCATCTTTCATTCCCTCACCCTGCAGTATAAATATCTCCCACTTTCTCTGCCTTTTAGCTTTGACAAAGGGTCACCTGGACTCGAAACGTCAGCTCTTTTCTCTCCTTACAGATGCTGCCAGACCGGCTGAGATTTTCCAGCATTTTCTCTTCTGGTTTCAGATTCCAGCGTCCGCAGTAATTTGCTTTTAGACAGGATACTGACTGGACTCAACCAACCCATGCTTACTAAACTCAAAAACACCCTGACTAACCATTCATGTGATTTTAATTTGATCTGTCACACATATTGGGATACAGTGAAAAGTTTCTTGCGCGCTCTACAGACAAAACACACTGTTCATAGAGTACATACGAGAGAAGGAAAGGAGAGGGTGCAGAATGTAGTGTTATAGTCATAGCTAGGGTGCAGAGAAAGACCAACTTAATGCAAGGTAGGTCCATTCAAAAGTCTGATGGCAGCAGGGAAGAAGCTGTTCTCGAGTCGACTGGTACGTGACCTCAGACTCCGTAATTGGACAGCACTTGCAGAACAACCCCAAGTGTGCTAAAAATTAAACGATCAGATCATTGGTCAGGCTCACAATATGGCTGCCTTATGCTTGCTAGAAGCAGCATATATTCAAACACACAGAGGCCTATGCACGGTGGCACAGTGGGTTAGCACTGCTGCCTCACAGCACCAGGGACCCGAGTTCGATTCCCGGCTTGGGTCACTATCTGTGTGGAGTTTGCACGTTCTCCCTGTGTCTGCGTGGGTTTCCTCCCACAGTCTGAAAAACGTGCTGGTTAGGTGGCCATGATAAATTCTCCCTCAGTGTACCCGAACAGACGCCAGACTGGGGGAATTTCACAGTAACTTCATTGCAGTGTTAATGTAAGACTACTTGCGACTAATAAATAAACTTTAACCATCCTCCATAGGCAACAGGAACATGGCCAGGCATTGCGCCTTTTTTGAATTAAACTTAAAAAAAAGGGGTACATTCACCATAGCAATGCTTTAGCCAATCAGCAGCCTTTTTTTATGCAGTTTAAATTGTTGCTCCCTTGGCATTCTTTCATATTTCCTGATGAGTGCAAGACAAAAGCTTCCACAGCCTGTCTCTTCTCAACAATACTCAAGTTGTGTATAACCCAGCAACTACTTACTGCAACATTCTTCCCAAATGGTTTGCATAAATTCCTTGATTAATTTGTCATCACTGCCAAGCGAATGCTGCTTTGGTGATGTGACACTGAGTGGAAGACACTGGAGACATTGGTACCCTGCCCAATGATTTGAGCCGTATTGATTCAGCTCCCTGTAAACACACAGCCATGACTACCCAACAACCTGGCATCCATGGGCACAAACTAAAACGGCTTCATTCAGAAAAGCCGCACAGCTTAAGAGCTGGGATCCAACAGAAACAAGGACATGATGTGGGCACTCTCTGGTGACTGGGTTCTTGGTACTTGGAGCATGAGAGGAAGCAGATCGTGGCGAGAAAGCCGATTACCCATGTCCCAACTTGGGCTTCTGGCAATGGACAGTTCAGACTAAATGTACAAGGACAACGCACGCACGTGAAAAGTTTGCTTTTCAAATCAGTATGACTAAAGAAAGGAACAAACACGAAGAAAAGCATGTATGATAGCTTCCTCGCCTGCGTAAATAAGCAGCCCGCTGTACTCCAAACTCAACTACCCCATCATCCACACATTAGTCCTGGCAAACATTAATCCTTCAATCAAACACCACTAAAACTAGTTGTCTGGTCATTAGCACAGTGCTGTTTGTGGGAGCTTGCTGTGTGTTAATTGGCTATTGGGGCGGCACGGTAGCACAGTGGTTAGCACTGCTGCTTCACAGCTCCAGGGTCCCGGGTTCAATTCCCGGCTCGGGTCACTGTCTGTGTGGAGTTTGCACATTCACCTCGTGTCTGCGTGGGTTTCCTCCGGGTGCTCCGGTTTCCTCCCACAGTCCAAAGATGTGCAGGTTAGGTTGATTGGCCAGGTTAAAAATTGCCCCTTAGAGTTCTGAGATGCGTAGGTTAGCGGGATTAGCGGGTAAAATATGTGGGGGTAGGGCCTGGGTGGGATTGTGGTCGGTGCAGACTCGATGGGCTGAATGGCCTCCTTCTGCACTGTAGGGTTTCTATGATTTCTATTGAATCTCTTATATTGCAACGGTGGCACAGTGGTTAGCACTGCTGTCTCTCAGCGCCAGAGACCCAGGTTCGATTCCCGGCTTGGGTCACTGTCTGTGTGGAGTTTGCACATTCCCTCCTGTGTCTGCGCGGGTTTCCTCCGGGTGCTTCGGTTTCCTCCCACAGTCCAAAAGACGTGCTGGTTAGGTGCATTGGCCGTGCTAAATTCTCCCTCAGTGTTACCCGAACAGGCGCCGGAGAGTAGCGACTAGGGGATTTTCACAGTAACATCATTGCAATGTCAATGTAAGCCGACTTGTGACACTAATAAATAAACATTTGAAACTTTAAACTTCTGATGGTACTGCATTGGCTGTAAAGCATTTTATAAGTGTGAGACTTTTATTAAAAATAGTTATTAGCTACAATCTATAGGTAGGTTGTCATCTCGAAACCCAATTGAATTTTGATTTTTCTAACTCCCACAGCAATGAGACACATTTAACAAAACACCATTCCATCATCAACTTGGATGGTCTTTGAAGACTGCTGAACCACAACAAAATTAAATTTGGCAGCTCAAAACTATCATTTGTGTGCTGTATGTGTACCATTACATATGTAAATATATCATTTAAATCATCATCTAAAGCAAGGGCAACAGTTACTGGCTTTGAACTGGAAAAACGATCAATTTTGCAACATTGTCGATTTAAAAGCCCAAAGTCCACAAAAGAAAAATTACAACAGCCATTCACTGCAGGTAAACGTCCTCTCAGTCACATAGCAAGGTGGGCACAGATATCCTGTGGCACGGACACTAGTTGTAACATAAACGAGCCATTCTGCTCTCAAGTTAAGAAAGCCCACCAACGCCTCTACTTTCTCAGAAGACTAAGGAAATTTGGCATGTCAGCTACGTCTCTCACCAGCTTTTACAGATGCACCATAGAAAGCATTCTTTCCTGTTGTATCACAGCTTGGTATGGCTCCTGCTCTGCCCAAGAAAGGTTGTGAATGTAGCCCAATCTATCACGCAAACCAGCCTCCCATCCATTGACTCTGTCTACACTTCCCGCTGCCTCGGCAAAGCAACCAGCATAATTAAGGACCCCACGCACCCCAGACATTCTCTCTTCCACCTTTTTCCATCGGGAAAAAGATACAAAAGTCTGGAGGTCACGTACCAACCGACTCAAAAACAGCTTCTTTCCTGCTGCCATCAGACTTTTGAATGGACCTACCTTGCAATAAGTTGATCTTTCTCTACACCCTAGCTATGACTTTTCACTGTATGCTAATACATGTGACAATAATCAACCAAATCAAAGTCTGCTTCACCATTCTGTTCGATCACAACTGATCCACAAGTGTCAGGAATACAAAAAGCATGGTGACCAGACACTGAACATGAACTGACACAGCACAGATTTAACAGAGCCTAAAGGAGATCTCAGCAATAGCTGCAGCTTAGTTTCTAGTTTTTAAACTTCTAGCAGGCTACAAGTGACAAATGTAATTCGTCATTTTATGCACTGTGATTTGATTTATTATTGTCACATGTATTAGTATACAGTGAAAAGCATTGTTTCTTGTGCGCTATACAGACAAAGCATACCGTTCACAGAGAAGGAAAGGAGAGAGTGCAGAATGTAGTGTTACAGTCATAGCTCAGGTGCAGAGAAAGATCAACTTGATGCGAGGTAGGTCCATTCAAAAGTCTGATGGCAGCAGGGAAGAAGCTGTTCTCGAGTCGGTTGGTACGTGACCTCAGACTTATGTTTTTTTTTCCCGATGGAAGCAGGTGGAAGAGAGAATGTCCGGGATGTGTGGGGTCCTTGATTATGCCGGCTGCTTTGCCGAGGCAGTGGGAAGTGTAGACAGAGTCAATGGATGGGAGGCTGGTTTGCGTGATGGATTGGGCTACTTTCACGACCTTTTGTAGTTTCTTGCGGTCTTGGGCAGAGCAGGAGCCCATACCAAGCTGTGATACAACCAGAAAGAATGCTTTCCATGGTGTAAAAGTTGGTGAAAGTCGTAGCTGACATGCCAAAACATACCATCAAAAATAACTGAGCAGGTTAATTGTCAATCTGTCAATCCTTTGCCGACGGTAAGAGTGGGGGAAGATTCCTGATCAGCCAGAACCATGTGGTGGCTGCAGTGCCACAGCCTCACCTTGTTAAAAGACTCCACATGCAAGCTCTTGCCACATGGCAAGCATCTGTGATCCAAGGGACTGCTGGAGAAAATGCAACATCCCAAGGTGCCTCACAGGAGCTTCATAAGACAGAGTGCGACAATGAGCCACATACAAGAGATATTAGGTGGGACAACCAAAAGCCTGCTCAAAGTGGCAGGTTTATTAAGGAAGAAAGCAAAGTTAGAGGTGGTGGCAGGGGGGGGTTCAGAGCTTGGGGCCTTGGCAACTTTAGGCCCCATCACCAATGGTAGACCAATCAATACACAAGAGACCAGAATTAGATGAGCACCGGGATTTGAAAACAAGGATGACTATCTTAAAATCAAGATGTTGGTTGACCAGGAGCCAATGTGGGGTTAGCGAGAACAGGGGTGACAGGGGAATGGGACCTGCTGTGAGTTCAGATACATGATGTGGAGATGCCGGCGTTGGACTGGGGTAAACACAGTAAGAAGTTTAACTGTAAGTTGTTTGTATCTTAAAGACTTGATTAGCTGTAAGTATTCGCATTCCAATCATTATTCATGTAAATTGAGTCTGTGTCTTTATATGCCCTGTTTGTGAACAGAATTCCCACTCACCTGAAGAAGGGGCTTGGAGCTCCGAAAGCTTGTGTGGCTTTTGCTACCAAATAAAGTTCAGATACAGGCAACAGAGTTCTGGATGGTCTCAGGTTTAACTAGAGGGTTCCCGGGCTCCATCAATTTTCTGCTTCTACTTTCTCAGAAGACGAAGAAAATTTGGCATGTCAGCTATGACTCTCACCAATGTTTACAGATGCACCATTGAAAGCATTCTTTCTGGTTGTATCACAGCTTGGTATGACTCCTGCTCTGCCCAAGACCGCAAGAAACTACAAAAGGTCGTGAATGTAGCCCAATCCATCACACCAACCAGCCATTGACTCTGTCTATACTTCTCGCTGCCTCGGCAAAGCAGCCAGCATAATCAAGGACCCCATGCATCCCGGACATTCTCTCTTCCACCTTCTTCCTTCGGGAAAAAGATTCAAAAGTCTGAGATCACATACCAGTCGGCACAAGAACAGCTTCTTCCCTGCTGCCATCAGAATTTTGAATGGACCTACCTTGCATTAAGCTGATCTTTCTCTACACCCTAGCTATGACTGTAACACTACATTCTGCACTCTCTCCTTTCCTTCACTGTGAACGGAATGCTTTGTCCGTATAGCATGCAGGAAAAAATACTTTTCACTGTATGTTAATACATGTGACAATAATAAACCAAATCAAATACAATCAATAGGGATGATGAGATGCGGCAGCCATTTACCTGTCAAAATGGGTGACTATAGAACATAAGAAATAGGAGCAGGAGTAGGCCATCTGGCCCCTTGAGCCTGCCCCGCCATTCAATAAGATCATGGCTGATCAGAAGTGGATCAGTTCCACTTACCCGCCTGATCCCTATAACCCCTAATTCCCTTACTGATCAGGAATCCATCTGCCCGTGATTTAAACATATTCAACGAGGTAGCCTCCGCCACTTCAGTGGGCAGAGAATTCCAGAGATTCACCACCCTCTGAGAGAAGAAGTTCCTCCTCAACTCTGTCCTAAACTGACCCCCCTTTATTTTGAGGCTGTGTCCTCTAGTTCTAGTTTCCTTTCTAAGTGGAAAGAATCTCTCCACCTCTACCCTATCCAGCCCCTTCATTATCTTATAGGTCTCTGTAAGATCCCCCCTCAGCCTTCTAAATTCCACCTAAATTTCACCTATGAGCTCTTATGATTTAATAGAAGCCTCGGATCCATATCAATCACTGCTCAACGAGTTACACAAAAGGAAAACAAAACTGGTATTTCAGAAAATATCTTGCATCCTCTTCAGATCTATACGGCTGCTCGGCCATTGGGAGTTGATTTTAAAACCAGGTTTGAGTTTGATGAGATGATAGCGTTAGAAGTGAACTGCTGCTCCTGGGGATCCATTGCAGAAAGACCAAAGCAAATTGGGAAGCAGAGTTAAGAGATCTTTGCTTTGCCTTTGTGCCTGATCTCAAGTACTTGATGCTGACACCGGGTGGCACGACTCTCTGAGCTACCCCAATGCTATCCTCCTTCACTTCAATGAATTGCACCGTGTCTCAAATTAACCTAAACCTCAGAAGAGGGAGTGCGCGTGCGCACGCAAAGAAATGAGCAGCCCGTACTAATCGCGCTTCTGGTTGGAGGCACCATCATTAGGACGAGATGTTAATCACGTTCTCCCCGTGTCTGCGTGGGTTTCCTCCAGGTGCTCCGGTTTCCTCCCACAGTCTGAAAGACTGGTTAGGTGCATTGGCCGTGCTAAATTCTCTCAGTGTTACCCGAACAGGCGCTGGAGTGCGGCGACTAGGGGATTTTCACAGTAACTTCATTGCAGCATCAAATGTAAGACTACTTGTGACACGAATAAATAAAAACTAATTTGAAACATTGTCTGCCCTCTCGCGTGGACATAAAAAAAAAATCCTAGGGCACTATTTCAATGTGCAAGGGGAGCTTTCTCCAGTGTCCCGAACAGATTGGGTCTGTACTCGTTGGAGTTTAGAAGGATGAGGGGTGATCTTATAGAGACATATAAGATAATGAAGGGGCTGGATAGGGTAGAGGTGGAGAGATTCTTTCCACTTAGAAGGGAAACCAGAACTAGAGGGCACAGCCTCAAAATAAGGGGGGGCCGGTTCAGAACAGAGTTGAGGGGGAACTTCTTCTCTCAGAGGGTAGTGAATCTCTGGAATTCTCTGCCCATTGAAGTGGTGGAGGCTTCCTCGTTGAATATGTTTAAATCACGGGTAAATAGATTTCTGATCGATAAGGGAATTAGGGGATAAGGGGAGCAGGCGGGTAAGTGGAACGGATTCGCTTCAGATCAGCCATGATCTTGTTGAATGGCGGGGCAGGCTCGAAGGGCCAGATGGCCTACTCCTGCTCCTATTTCTTATGTTCTTATATTGGTCCCTCGCCACTTTGTAAAAACAGAATCTGCTCATTGTTGCTGTTGGTGGGAGCTTACTGTACGCAGATTGGTTTCCCCATTTTCAACAATGCGACAGTCACTACACAAGATAACTTGGTTGGCTGAAAGTGCCTCAGGATATCCTGGTGTGGTGAAAGGTGCTATACAAATGCAAGGCTTTCTTTATTTCTCATTTTAAAAAAAGGGATAAAACTGTATCTTCCTCAGTTACCACATTTGTATTTTAGTAAGGGAAGCTAGACCACCAGCCTGCTATCAAGCGAGTGAGTCACTATCCAAATCTGACTAAATCGCAGGAACGATCTTTCAAAAATGCCAATAAAAGTTGTAATATTGCTCAGTCATTATTGGACATAATCCAATAATAATCCTCTCCTGAGATACTGGCTCCTTGAAACCGTGCTGGAATGTTTGATTGAAATCCGGTAGAATGCTTTCAAGCAATCGCATTCGCAGACATACAGACGACACCGATTACAATACCCCCTTCCCTCTCAGGTCGGAACCAATTAACGACTGCACGTTTACGGCTCCCAGAGAGAATTCCCCGGAGTCTGCAACTTCACTAGCATTCCATTTTGATTGGACGCAGGGCAGTCAAGAGGGCGACGGGTTCAGTTCCCTTCCACTGGTTCCACTGTTGTTACAGTAAGAAGTTTAACAACACCAGGTTAAAGTCCAACAGGTTAACCTGGTGTGGTTAAACTTCTTACTGTGTTTACCCCAGTCCAACGCCGGCACCTCCACATCATCCACTGTTGTTCAGCAGAGGATCACAACCAGAAACACATGTTTGAACAGTATAGCACACATGTAGATGTCAGCTCATACCGGTCTGTTGCATTTTGCTCAGTGGTCATTCGGAAGACCCAGGAGGTACTTTTTTTTTGACTGGGGACAATTGACTTGCAACCACAGCCCAATTTTTGTCTCTTGCGCTCCTACTGCTGGTACTGGTTCTGAATTCACACGAGTACAGTTTAAAAAGTTACCTTGCTGGGTGCAGCATGTACTGGATAATCATGCACAATCTGGCTTTCTCCAATGCAGCCATTGCTCTCAGAGTAAGCCCATCCTCACAGAGGCTTCACGGTGGCAGAGTAAAATACCTCCAGCTTGGTGGCAAGAAAGCATACACTCTCTATGAGCTGCGAATGTGCCATATTGCTAAAGCCCTTCATCTATTCAAATAAGGGGCTCAATGTCCACTTGTTTAAAGTTTATTTATCAGTGTCACAAGTACGTAAGAACTAGGAGCAGGAGTAGGGCCATCTGGCCCCTCGAGCCTGCTCCGCCATTCAATAAGATCATGGCTGACCTTTTTGTGGACTCAGCTCCACTTACCCGCCCGCTCACCATAACCCTTAATTCCTTTACTATTCAAAAATGTATCTATCCTTGCCTTAAAAACATTCAATGAGGTAGCCTCAACTGCTTCACTAGGCAAGGAATTCCACAGATTCACAACCCTTTGTGTGAAGAAGTTGCTCCTCAACTCAGTCCTAAATCTGCTTCCCCTTATTTTGAGGCCATGCCCCTTAGTTCTAGTTTCATCCGCCAGTGGAAACAACTTCCCTGCTTCTATCCTATCTATTCCCTTCATACTCTTATGTTTCTATAAGATCTCCCTTCATTCTTCTGAATTCCAATGAGCATAGCCCCAGTCTACTCAGTCTCTCCTCATAAGCCAACCCTCTCAACTCCGGAATCAACCTCGTGAATCTCCTCTGCACCCCTTCCAGTGCCAGTATATCCTTTCTCAAGGAAGGAGACCAAAACTGTACACAGTACTCCAGGTGTGGCCTCACCAGCACCTTATACAGCTGCAACATAACCTCGCTTTTTTTAAACTCCATCCCTTTAGCAATGAAGGACAAAATTCCATTTGCCTTCTTAATTACCTGCTGCACTTGCAAACCAACTCCTTGAGATTCCAGCACAAGGACACCCAGGTCCCTCTGCACAGCAGCATGCAGCAATTTTTTACCATTTAAATAATAGTCCATTTTGCTGTTATTCCTACCAAAATGGATGACCTTAAATTGTACTCCATCTGCCAGACCCTCACCCACTCACTTAGACTATCTATATCCCTTTGCAGACTTTCAGCGTCCTCTACACACTTTGCTCTTCCACCTATCTTAGTGTCATCTGTGAATTTTGACACACTGCACTTGGTCCCCAACTCCAAATCATCTATGTAAATCGTAAACAATTGCGGTCCCAACACTGATCCCTGAGGCACACCACTAGTCACTGATCGCCAACCAGAAAAACAGCCATTTACCCCCACTCTTTGCTAGTTAACCAATCTTCTATCTATGCTAATACATTACCCGTAACACTGTGCACCTTTATCTTATGCAGCAGTCTTTGGTGCGGCACCTTATCAAATGCCTTGTGTTAATGTAAGCCTACATTAACACTGCAATGAAGTTACTGTGAAAATCCCCGAGTCGCCACACTCCAGCGCCTGTTCGGGTACACTGAGGGACTGGGTTCTGATTTCTCGGAATAAAAAACATACCTTTGGGGAATTCCAAATGGAATTTCCCTCCTTTGCTGCTCGAGACTTCACCTTGTTCAGATGTTTTTGAAATGCTTTTAATATACTCTTCAAGTGGTATGGTTTTTGCAGTGGATATGTTCCAGAGCCCTGGACTAATAATTGAAAGAATATGAGTTCAAATCCCATCAAGGCAGTTTGAGAATTTGACTGCAGTTTGTAAGAAAAGTAAAAGAAGATCTATTAAGGATTTAAAGTAAAATGTATTTATCAGTGTCACAAGTAGGCTTATGTTAACACTGCAATGAAGTTACTGTGAAAATCCCCCCGTCATCACACTCCGGTGCCTGTTCGGGTACACTGAGGGAGAATTTAGCATGGCCAATGCACCCTAACCAGCACGCCTTTTGGACTTGTGGGAGGAAACCGGAGCACCCGGAGGAAACCCACGCGGACACAGTGGTTAGCACTGTTGCCTCACAGCGCCATTGACCCGGATTCGATTCCCGGCTTGGGTCACACAGTCTGTGCGGAGTCTGCACGTTCTCCCCGTGTCTCCGGGTGCTCCAGAAGCAGAACAGCGCACGCCAAATAAGCAACGGCATCAATGTACAGAATTAGTTTAAATGTTAATAGTACGGACTTAATTGTGACAGCCACTGGCAATGTTAAATAATTGTACAGAGAGACAATTTTAAAATCTGCAACAAATGAGGAGCGAGATGAACAAAGGATGAGAAGTTGGATGAAAAGGCAGGAGCAGAATACGCAGCGTGAATATGACAAAGATCCTGACAAGCATACTGCAGTAAGACAAGAAAACAATGACATTTGCAAAAACTAAGAGAATTGCATCGGAACAAAAAATATTTTCCTTTATTCATACATGAAAATAAAATGAAACAAGTCTACAAAGTGTGATATTTAGTGGGGACAGACCATTTCGTTAGATTTACTCATGCCACAGATTTGAAAATATTGCGACGAAATGCTAATTTGCAGATCACAAATGTATCACTCTCGAGAAGAGGAAAGTGCGAGAGAAAGTACTTGAGAGAGAAAAAGAGGTGCATTTATTTAGCACACAACCTCAGGGTGTCCCAGATTACTGTAATGCTAATTACCTACAGAGGGGTTAGTCACTGTTGCGAGGCAAATAAACTTTCAACTTGCACTGGATCAGTTGGCCAGCAAAACTCTTGTGTTGCAAATACAAAGTTTCAAACTCAAAGCAACACCAGACCTGAGGGGGGCCTGGCTCTAACAGGGCAGACGGAAGGGCTTATCCCTGATCTCACTGCTCGACCAATGCGTCCTATTTATCAACAAAGTAAATGTTGCCACTGCTCGACTGACGGGTTAATTCCACGGCGACATCTTCATTTCTGAGCTAGGTCTTGAACAGTAAAGCCCTGCATCACTTCAATCAGCATGCGGTCGAGATACCATGCATCCTGTTGCTTAGTAACCAGCGAACACTCTTTAGCATCTGATGCTTATGCATTGCGTATTAGGAAAACTATTTGTACAAAACCGTAGTTGAGATCTCTCAAGTATGTGAACTGCTTTTGATGCACCAGTCCCACTCAGAGAAGCACACAGCCGGTCGCGCAAGAAAGGGGAGTGTAGGAACTCATTCGCAGTGTGTGTGTGCTTGGCCACAGCAACTCAACCTCCAGGTTCCACCCTCAAGGTGACAAGAGGAAGGAAAGCGCGTGCAAATCTGCATAACCTGGCCTGACAAGATTTGCATTCAGCAGCTAGAGTGAGAAGTGTCGCTGAAAAACAGGCATTTTAAAAGTAGTTTATTGATACATTACTTTAAATGCATTTTTGTGCGCAAAGTTTATTAGTCACAAGTAAGGCTTATATTAACACTGCAATGAAGTTACTGTGAAAATCCCTGCGTCGCCGCATTCCGGAGCCTGTTCGGGTCAATGCACCCTAACCAGCATGTCTGTGGGACAAGATTGTGGGAGGAAACCGGAGCACCCGGAGGAAACCCACACAGACACGGGGAGAACGTGCAGACTCCGCACAGACAGTGACCCAAGCCGGGAATCGAACCCAGGTCCCTGGCGCTGTGAGGTTAATCACTGTGCCACCTACATTGATATTGTAGATATTGAATAGACGACAGCCAGTTACCCACTTAAAAAGGCTCTTGGGTTCTATAACAGTGACACTGCAGGAGGTTTAATCATGTGACTCATTTCTGATACATATTATATAGCAGATATATCATATAGCATTGGAACACCAATAATACAGCACATTTTGACAGCACGGTGGCACAGTGGTTAGCACTGCTGCCTCAGCTCCAGGGTCCCGGGTTCGATTCCCGGCTTGGGTCACAGTCTGTGTGGAGTTTGCACATTCTCCCCGTGTCTGCGTGGGTTTCCTCCGGGTGCTCTGGCTTCCTCCCAACATGTGCGGGTTAGGTGGATTGGCCATGCAACATTGCTCCTTAGTGTCAGGGGACCAGCTCGGGTAAATACATGGGGTTACGGGGATAGGGCCTGGGTGGGATTGTGGTTGGTGCAGACTCGATGGGCCGAATGACCTCCTTCTACACTGTCAGGATTCAATGATTCTAGAATCACTTCTCGGCCATTTGGCTAAGATCAAGTCGGATCAAGCCCAACATGGGGTGCAATGCCTTTCTTGTCAGCTTGGAGCCTCACCGCGCCAGTGACCCAGGTTTGATTCCCGGTTTGGATCACTGTCTGTGTGGAGTTTGCACATTCTCCCCGTGTCTGCGTGGGTTTCCTCCGGGTGCTCCGGTTTCCTCCCACAGTCTGAAAGACGTGCTGGGGTTAGGGTGCATTGCCCCGAACAGGCGCCGGAGAGTGGCGACTAGGGAATTTCACAGTAACTTCATTGCAGTGTCAATGTAAGCCTTACGTGTGACTAATAAACTACTTTATTTTACTTGTTTGTCTCTCTTATGGGGACCATGAATTGGATTCAATTGGAATTTGGATTTGGGGTAAGAAAGGAGATGGATTCGGGTCCGCCCGAGCCACTCTGTACAGTGGCTTTATAACTTTAAGAATGGAGTAATTTTTTTTTTAAATACAGGACAATCATAAACATTTTAACTAAGATATACATAGGTTCAAACTGTTTGGGATCAAAATTGAATCACGTTTAATAAAGAAAAGCTTTTCTCTTGAAAAAGATGAATTCTGGAAAGTTGCACATGTTCTCAAAGCATTTCCTGAGAATGAAGTTCCTCCAACATGCCCATAGAAGTGAGCTAGTCAGCTGATAGTGTGGAATTCTGTACCAGCAAGCTATTCCTTCACCCCCAGTTTCCTCCTCGCTCCTCCCGTAACAATGCTAACTTGTGCTGCGTACAATTCCACAGGCAATTCCAGTGCTTCATCCAAAAAGCCATTCTTCACTTGAGTGGCAGCAAGCTGTTTAACCACAGGAGGTTTTTTTTTGGTGTCACAAGCAAGCTTACATTAACACTGCAATGAAGTTACTGTGAAATTCCCCTAGTCGCCACATTCCGGTGCCTGTTTGGGTCAATGCACCTAACCAGCACGTCTTTTAGACTGTGGAAGGAAACCGGAGCACCCGGAGGAAACCCACGCAGACATGAGGGGAACGTGTAAACTTCACACAGACAGTGACCCAAGCCGGGAATCGAACCTGGGTCCCTGGCGCTGTGAGGCAGCAGTGCTAACCACTGTGCCGCCCTTCATAATCCTGTGTGTGGCCTCCATCGCCAGGAGTGCGATTGGGGGAACTATCGTATGACTGTCAAAAGCAAGATTTTTAAATTCCCCGTCACAGCAACTCTAAGGCAAACTGAAATGCCCCTAACTGAGAGGAGCTAGTGCAGCACAAGAGCGCACAACAGCATTTCGCTATAGCTGCTGGGACAGCAGCATACCACATAGCACTTTCACTCTGCAAAGCCATCGGGGGGTAACTAGCAGTAAACTCTTCCTCAACTCCAAACTGTGAGGCTGAAGGTATCTACCATATTAAACCTCTTGCCTGTGAGAGTACGAATCTGTGTTATACAGTCCCCCTGGGCTTGCTGATGTGATATCAGCTACATGGTGAACTGCAACCAATGTACAGCATGGACCATTCAGCCTAAACCTACATCAAGCAAACTTGACACGTTTGGCCCCAATACTTCCATTTAGACCATAAGACATAGGAGCAGAATTAGGCCACTCGGCCCATCGAGTCTGCTCCGCCATTCAATCATGGCTGAACTTTTTCTCATCCCCGTTCTCCTGCCTTTTCCCCATAACCCCTGATCCCCTTATTAATCAAGAACCTATCTATCTCTGTCTTAAAGACACTCAATGACCTGGCCTCCACAGCCTTCTGCAGCAAAGAGTTCCACAGATTCACCACTCTCTGGCTGAAGAAATTCCTCCTCATCTCTGTTTTAAAGGATCGTCCCTTTAGCCTGAGGTTGCGCCCTCTGGTTCTAGTTTTTCCTACTAGTGGAAACATCCTCTCCACGTGCACTCTATCCAGGCCTCGTCGTATCCTGTAAGTTTCAATAAGATCCCCCCTCATCCTTCTAAACTCCAACGAGTACAGACCCAGAGTCTTCAACCGTCCCTCATACGACAAGCAAAGAACATCTTTAGCATTACAGAACATCCCAAAGGTGTGTGATGAAATTAAATTTAATATCCAGCCTTGTACGGAAATATTAGTCATGATGTGGAGATGCCGGCGTTGGACTGGGGTAAACACAGTAAGAGTTTTAACAACACCAGGTTAAAGTCCAACAGGTTTATTTGGTAGCAAAAGCCATTAGTTTTCGGAGTGCTGCTCTTTCAGCGCTGCTTCTTTCGGAGCAGCGCTCCGAAAGCTAATGGCATTTGCTACCAAATAAACCTGGTGGACTTTAACCTGCTGTTGTTAAAACTCTTACGGAAATATTAGTACAGATGACCAAAAGTTTGGTCAAAGAGGTAGATTTTAAGGAGTGTTGTAAAGCCCAAAAGGGAGGTAGAGAGGATTCAGGGCAGAGTTCCACATCAACCTCTCTCTCTCTCCAGCAGTCTCCTAAAGCAAGGAGGATGCTTACAATGGAGCCTGTGCAAGAGTTTGCGCGTGGAGTCTTTTAACACGGGGAGCTGATTGTGCTGCATTTACCACACGATTCTGGCGAACCAAAAAACTCTCCTGCTCTGACTGCCTGCCAAAAGGTGCAACAGACGGATTGACAGGCTGATAATCAACCTGCCTGTCATGGGCCCACCATGACCACATCAAGTCCAGAGGTGGGGCCCAAAGCCAGAGCCTCGGGCTCAGACGTAGAGATACTACTATCCACTGCACAAGACCTCGTCAATCAAACTCCGAGATGTTACGTTTCCTCTGCTCTTCACCCCTTCCCCACCCCCCCCCCCCCCCCACCCCCAACCCCACCCAGCCTCCAAAACCCTGTGCCCCAGCACCCCCTCACACCAATATCCTCGCTCCAGCGGACATGTCTTCTTCTCTTTGGGGCCTGACTACAATCCCAGCAGCACCCATTACTGAGGTCTGGTGTTGCCGGGCTGTACAACTGCCGGGCAGTCAGACTGGGCAGAAGTTACAGCCTCTGTATTTAAGGCTGCCGGCAGCGTGTTATTGCCGTTGGACCATCTTTGGTAAAGTTAGCCAGGTTAGAAGATATTTTCCCTCCAGGAGCCGGGGGGGGGGGGTGTTTGTAAAAGTCCTGCCCATTAGATCACCTCTGAACCTTGCCGACTCTAAAAAGATCAAACCCAGCTTCTTCAGCGTCTCCATCCAGCCTCTGCATATCATTGAAATCCTTCATCCTCTCCAAGGCCTTGTATATTCATTTTTATCATAGAATCATATAATCCCCAGTGTAGAACTAGGGCAGGCCCGTGTTTGGCCCATATCCCTTTATATCCAACTTACCCATGTAACTGTTTAAACTAGCAGGGTAAATAAGTGGGAGTACGGGGGTAGGGTCTGGGTGGGATTACAGGTTGATAATCAACCTTCTCATAGAATCGTACAATGCAGAAGGAGGCCATTCAGCCCACTGAGACTCAATGGGCTGAATGGCCTCCTTCTGCACTGTAGGATTCTATGAGAAGGAGGAAGCAATTCTGCACCAATCATAATCCCACCCAAACCCTATCCCCGTAATCCCACTTATTTACCCTGCTAGTTTAGACAGTTACATGGGCAAGATGGGTATAGAGGGATATGGGCCAAGCGCGGGCAATTGGGACCAGCATAGGGGGGGACATGGACAAGTTGGACCAAAGGGCCTGTTTCCATGCTGTAAAACTCGAGTCCCCCTGACATCAAGGGGCAATTTACAATGGCCAGCCAACCTAACCTGCACATCTTTGGAGTGTGGAAGGAAACGAGAGCACCTGGAGGAAACCCACACAGACATGGGGGGAACGTGCAAACTCCACACAGTGACCCAAGGCCAGAATTGAAACAAGTCCCTGGCGCTGTGAGGCAGCATTGCTAACCACTGTGCCATCGTGCTGCCCAAATATATATATACACATACCTATTATGTAGTCATCATTTTAAAAGTTAGCAAAAGCTGTCTCCGAATGGATATTTCACAAGATTTTTCTATACCCAATACACATTTCTAATTGTATGCAATTTGATCCAACTCTGATACACTTGGAGCTGCGTGTAATTACACAATTACATGAATGTTGTATATTGTATATTGTCCATGTCTTTCATGTCCATCTATTTCATTTCTAATTATATAACACACACCAAGAACAGTTGAGACATGTTTATTTATGTAACGGTGATATGCAAGAACTTATTTATGTCTTTATTTATCTCGCTGCAGTGAATGCCTCTAATTCAAGTTCCCCGTTTAATTTTTAAGCCTTAAACTATTCAAGAAAGTGCCAGCAGAATACCAAGTGAGAGTTGGAGTCATAGACGGTTCCCTTTTGAATTGAGTGGACTATGAGAAATTGCACTAAATTAAATGAACATTATGCATTTGTAGGAATTAATTTGACTCACTTCAAAAATATATATATATTGCAAGTATCTCAGAGCATCATTTCAAGACTTGGGTAATCTATACTATACTATAAATAAGGTCAGAATATGCTGGATAAACTCAGCAGGTCTGGCAGCATCTGTGGAGGGAAACGGCGGGCGAGATTCACTGGCCCCAACTCAGCGCTTTCCTCAATGGCAAGAGGCAGCACGCCACTCGCTGGTGGTGGGATCGTCCAGTTGCTGTCAATGACAATTCCCATCGAAGACACCGCTCACCATCGGGAAACCCACGCCAGGGGGTGTGCCGCAGATGCGACCAGAGAATTCGGCGGGCACGTACAGCAGGAGAATTCCGGCCAGAGTTAACATTTTGAGTCAATGTGACCTTCCCCAGAAGTTAAAATTTATTTATTAGCCGCAAGTATGGCTTGCATTAACGCTGCAATGAAGCTACTGTGAAATTCCCCTAGTCGCCACACTCTGGCGCCCGTTCGGGTCAATGCACCTATTTCAGACCGTGGGAGGAAACTGGAGCACCCGGGGGAAACCCACGCAGACACGGGGAGAATGTGCAAACTCCACACAGACAGTGACCCAAGCCAGGAATCGAACCCAGGTTCCTGGCGCTGTGAGGCAGCAGTGCTAACCACTGTGCCACCGTGCCGCCCAACAGAAGGGTCGACGGACTCAAAATATTAACTCTGTTTCTCTTTCCACAGATGCTGCCAGACCTGCTCAGTTTATCCAGCATTTTCTGTTTTTATTTCAGATTTCCAGCATCTGTAGTATTTTGCTTTTATTATTTTAAATCATCTGTCCTGTTCATGGATATGTTGACATGAACATGGAATGGTAGCATAGCTCAGTGGTAGAGCGTGTGCTTGGCAGCATGGGGACCAGGGTTCGAATCCCGGCGTCCCCACTTCAACTTTGTGGGCGGCACGGTGGTTAACACTGCTGCCTCACAGGGCCAGGGATGCGGGTTCGATTCCTGGCTTGGGTCACTGTCTGTGCGGAGTTTGCAAGTTCTCCCTGTGTCTGCGTGGGTTCCTCTGGGTGCTCCGGTTTCCTCCCACACTCCAAAAGATGTGCAGGTTAGTTAGATTGGCCATGCTAAATTGCCCCTTAGTGTCCCAAGATGTGTAGGTTAGGGGGATTAGCGGGTAAATACTTGAGGTTACGGGGACAGGTCTGAGTGGGATTACACCTCAGTGTCAGGGGGATTACATGGGGTTACAAGGATAGGGCTTAGGTGGGATTGTGGTCGGTCCAGACCCGATGGGCCAAATGCCTCCTTCTGCAATGTAGGGATTCTATAACAGTCAAAGACCACCAGCCATGTGGATCTGCCTTTACCCCTGCAAAGCTTCAGTCTAAAATGCAAAATGGGGCGGCGCAGTGACACAGTGGTTAGCACTGCTGCCTCCCAGCTCCAGGGACCCGGGTTCGATTCCCGGCTTGGGTCACTGTCTGTGTGGAGTTTGCACGTTCTCCCCGTGTCTGCGTGGGTTTCCTCCGGGTGCTCCGGTTTCCTCCCACAATCTGAAAGACGTGCGGGTTAGGTGCATTGACCTGAACAGGCGCCGGAGTGTGGCAACTCGGGGATTTTCACAGTAACTTCATTGCAGTGTGAATGTAAGCCTTACTTGTGACTAATAAATAAACTTTAACTTCAAAAATCAAACATGCAATTCTCTTTTCAAATCCATCTGCAACAGTTAAACCTGATTAATTAGAAGCTTGGTTTCACATGGAGATTAAAAGGGGGCACTTGTTTCTGGGATGGAAATCTGAAACTTCTCCATTTACACCCTCGTTTAATAAAAGGCAAAGAGAACTTGCATTTATATAGCAACTTTCATAGCCTCGGGGCATTCCCAACGCACTTTCCAGCCAATGAAGTAATTTTCCGAGTGCAGCCACTGCTGTAACGTAGGAAAACACAACAACCAAGTTCTCACAAAAGGGCAATGAAAATGTATCCAAACAACTGAGAAGGTGGTAGTACAAAACAAGTTCTCTAATTATGGCTGCTCAATCGAACCTTACGACACGCTACCCATAATTTTCAGGAATAGTAAAATTAAAGTTCATTTATTAGTCACAAGTTGGCTTACATTAACACTGCAATGAAGTTAGTGAAAATCCCCTAGTCTCCACACTCCTGTTCGGGTACACTGAGGGAGAATTTAGCACGGCCAATGCACCCTAACCAGCACATCTCTCAGGCTGTGGTCGCATGGAGGATATTACAACAATGACTATACTTTAAAAGTGCTTCATTGGTTCTGGGGTACCTCGGAACATCCTGATGCCAAGAGAGCAAGTCAACGATAAAACAAAAAAAAATCATTAAAATGCTGACAGGTTAGTAGCAGAAAAAAGCTGATATAAAAACACATCTGTTGGAGGGTTGCCCTGCTCACAGTATTCAATGTATATTAAGCAATTTGTACACCCTGTTCATAATTCCAGCACATCCAAACAAACAGTTCTCTTCAGCGTTGTAATAAATAGCCTCTAAAAGATAGCAGGGTACCCCCACAACAGTGCGATTATCCCACACAGCCGCCACTTCATCCCTCCCCCTCCAACACAAAGCGTACAGTGCCTGGAATAAGCAACTAAGAATTTAATCTTCTGGGAGATACACAAAAAAAAAATGGCGAGAGATAAGGCAAGAATGTGCTTGATGCACACTGACTGACCCATTCCCCCCATGCCGACTCCACATCAAAAGGAACGGAATATTCCAACTGTTTCACAAATGTTATCACCGACCTAATAGCAAAACTAAAAAAAAAACAAGGAGGAAAACTCGCATACAAAAGTTAAATAGCAGGATGCGGATGTGGACTTTCCTCTACTTGGGTGTGCTGAAGACAAATGGACAGGTGGAAGGAGAGGGGGCTGTTCTAACAATAAGCAACATTAGCAGTGCAGATCACACAATATGATAACCAACAACTTAACAAAAACAACTGCTTAATGGGGGCGGGGGGGCGAACGTTCTTCTGAAAAAGTCCTGAGGCAAAGACGACTCCAAAAAATATATATCAACAATTAGAAATCTGCCTTCAGTGCAGTGGGGAGCAGGAAGAGTCATATTCAAGATTGAATAAATGTGAAACAGAGCTGGGGGAGGGCGGGTTCGATGCTGGGGCGGGTTCGATGCTGGGGCGGGTTTGATGCTGGGGCGGGTTCGATGCTGGGGCGGGTTCGAGCGGGTTCGATGTTGGGGCGGGGGAGGGCGGGTTCGATGTTGGGGCGGGGGAGGGCGGGTTCGATGTTGGGGCGGGTTCGATGTTGGGGCGGGGGAGGGCGGGTTCGATGTTGGGGCGGGGGAGGGCGGGTTCGATGTTGGGGCGGGGGAGGGTGGGGGAGGGCGGGTTCGATGTTGGGGCGGGGGAGGGCGGGTTCGATGTTGGGGCGGGGGAGGGCGGGTTCGATGTTGGGGCGGGGGAGGGCGGGTTCGATGTTGGGGCGGGTTCGAGCGGGTTTGATGTTGGGGCGGGGGAGGGCGGGTCTGATGTTGGGGCGGGGGAGGGCGGGTTCGATGTTGGGGCGGGGGAGGGCGGGTTCGATGTTGGGGCGGGGGAGGGCGGGTTCGATGTTGGGGCGGGGGAGGGCGGGTTCGATGTTGGGGCGGGGGAGGGCGGGTTCGATGCTGGGGCGGGCGGGTTCGATGTTGGGGCGGGGGAGGGCGGGTTCGATGTTGGGGCGGGGGAGGGCGGGTTCGATGTTGGGGCGGGGAGGGCGGGTTCGATGTTGGGGCGGGGAGGGCGGGTTCGATGTTGGGGCGGGGGAGGGCGGGTTTGATGTTGGGGCGGGGGAGGGCGGGTTCGATGTTGGGGCGGGGGAGGGCGGGTTCGATGTTGGGGCGGGGGAGGGCGGGTTCGATGTTGGGGCGGGGGAGGGCGGGTTCGATGCTGGGGCGGGTTCGAGCGGGTTCGATGTTGGGGCGGGGGAGGGCGGGTTCGATGTTGGGGCGGGGGAGGGCGGGTTCGATGTTGGGGAGGGCGGGTTCGATGTTGGGGCGGGGAGGGCGGGTTCGATGTTGGGGCGGGGGAGGGCGGGTTCGATGTTGGGGCGGGGGAGGGCGGGTTCGATGTTGGGGCGGGGGAGGGCGGGTTCGATGCTGGGGCGGGTTCGAGCGGGTTCGATGTTGGGGCGGGGGAGGGCGGGTTTGATGTTGGGGCGGGGGAGGGCGGGTTCGATGTTGGGGCGGGGGAGGGCGGGTTCGATGTTGGGGCGGGTTCGAGCGGGTTCGATGTTGGGGCGGGGGAGGGCGGGTTTGATGTTGGGGCGGGGGAGGGCGGGTTCGATGTTGGGGCGGGGAGGGCGGGTTCGATGTTGGGGCGGGGGAGGGCGGGTTCGATGTTGGGGCGGGGGAGGGCGGGTTCGATGTTGGGGCGGGGGAGGGCGGGTTCGATGTTGGGGCGGGGGAGGGCGGGTTCGATGCTGGGGTGGGTTCGAGCGGGTTCGATGTTGGGGCGGGGGAGGGCGGGTTCGATGCTGGGGTGGGTTCGAGCGGGTTCGATGTTGGGGCGGGGGAGGGCGGGTTCGATGTTGGGGCGGGGGAGGGCGGGTTCGATGTTGGGGCGGGGGAGGGCGGGTTTGATGTTGGGGCGGGGGAGGGCGGGTTCGATGTTGGGGCGGGGGAGGGCGGGTTTGATGTTGGGGCGGGGGAGGGCGGGTTCGATGTTGGGGCGGGGGAGGGCGGGTTTGATGTTGGGGCGGGGGAGGGCGGGTTCGATGTTGGGGCGGGGGAGGGCGGGTTTGATGTTGGGGCGGGGGAGGGCCTAATGCTGTGGCGGGGGGGCTGCACGCAGGGGTCGGGGAGGGGGGGGCTGTGCACGGGAGTCGGGGAGGGGGGGACTGCGCGCCGGGGTCGGGGAGGGGGGGGGCTGCGCGCAGGGGTCGGGGAGGGGGGGACTGCGCGCCGGGGTCGGGGAGGGGGGGGGACTGCGCGCCGGGGTCGGGGAGGGGGGGGGCTGCGCGCCGGGGTCGGGGAGGGGGGGGGGGGGGGAGGCTGTGCGCGGGGGTCGGGGGGGGGTCGGGGGGGGGCGGGGGGAGGCTGTGCGCGGGGATTGTGGGGGTGGTTTGGGGGGTGTTCTGTGCAGGGTTTGGGGGGGTCGTTTGGGGGGAGGGAGG